>NC_133576.1:41833058-41922685 GCF_964106895.1 Numenius arquata
TTTTGTTTGTTACCACTTTCAATAATTTGCTTTTAAACACCTTTCTTGTCATCTCTTCCTCCCTCTACTTCTGTATTTCCAATTCACTTCTGTTCTGTACCAGTAAGTAAATCAAACTGGGTTCTTGAAGCCCAGTAAATGTTATTACTAAGGGGATTCTTCTAGTAATGATCTTACAGACTGTGTGATGAGTGGGATTTGTTCGTGCCTTCTCTTATCATCAATTTATTATCTAAACCAAGAAGACTTTGAACGGGCATTTTGGTTTTAAGAACTTGGCAATGCAAAGGCACAACAGAAGACACTCAGTTATTGAGTTTAACCTGTTGCCCCTCCAGCTATTATATGTGATTGGTTGTATCTATGTTAAAAAACAAAAAAGTTAAAAATGTTACCCTTTAAGGGGTGTGTGGGTGTGGGTGTGTGGGTGGGTGGGGGTGTGTGTGTGTGTGTGTGTGTGTGTGTGAGAGAGATACTGTTACCATCACAGTAACTCATTGTCTTTGCGCTCAGCTAATGTTTTAGAATTACTTTTTAATTTGTTGGATCCCTTCTTAGAATACAGTGCTACAATAGACACCTGCCTTTCTACTCCATGTCATAATTCTATGCTAGTTGTCCAGTTCTTCAGAAGGTAATTGTTGGAGAGCTGTAAGGAGACTGAAGAAGTGCATTGGTTTGTGGTGGATGCGTTTTGCTGGTTGGCTATGAAGTGGGTGGATGTATTGATTCCCTGTTAATAAATTGTTAATGACTTCATAGGTACATCAGCAACTCTTCCTTAACAAACCTTCCTGGTAACTCTAACATCATCTTCTAAATTCTAAAATAATTCAGGTCTGTGTGTGTTAGTTACCTTTACAGTTTGGTTTCTCCTTTCTTGTACCTTTGTGAATTCTTTGCAAGATAACAGTAACTCTGAAAATGTATTTATAAGTGATCTTAAAATATTCTAGCTTAATTTCCAATCAACAATAAGCATAGCTTCCTATATGTATGAAGTTGCTTTACTCCTTTCACAAAAGGAGCTGTGTGATTTCAAGTTCTGTAGTTATAACTTGGTAGTCTGTATTTATTGGATAGTATGTTCTTAAACTGATTTCCCCTTCTTGGGGTTTGGCAGTCTGTTGTCCAGGCAGTGCTGTATGTTGCTAGTGTTGCAGTTGGTTTGATACAACATTAGGCTGTTGCAAGGCACTGGGGATGTGCTAATGTGCCGCTTTTGGAGCGCGCCATTCCCATTGTAGAACTGGCAGAAGACAATGTATGAATGCTCTACAATCTATTTGGCTAAAAATCAGCTAGCTTTGCTCAAACTATGTTTGTTGATAGTTTGAACTAAGCTGGTTTAGTATTGAAACTGGCCTTGTACTGATGCAAATGAGCGGTGATCCTTGATGTATTTGAGCTACAAGTTGATAAAGACAAAAGAGTGATGCCTTCAGTCCTTTCAGCTACTACTGGAAAAGGCTTTCTATAATCTTACTGTCCATAGATACTTTTTTATTTTTTTTTAATAGCAGTATCTTGGCTGGAGAAAGCTTTCAAAAATGGTACTATACCTCTGTAGCTTTAAGGTACCAGTGTAAGTTGGATATATCTGGTGCTCCAAGACTTCTGTTGTTTGTTTGTTTAAATCCAGGGACTATTTAGTGTAAAGGAGAGAAGAGTTTGTTCTTCCTCTTTTCTTGTTCTTGAACACAAGTGACTGTCTCTGCTGCGTTTAGTGCAACTAACCTCAGTGCAAGACACTGTCTCTGTCTGTGCGATGTATACACCTACAATACATATCAGACTGAATCTTTTATCCAAATTAAAGTGATTTAGGCATGAGAATTTGTAGGATCTTGTGTAGCCTTAGGCAGTATTCATCAGCCTTATCCAAGTTCATGGATACGATCCAAGTTCATGGATGTGGCAGTGACGTTCTACGTCTGTGTGGAACTTCAGTTGTGAAAAAATACGGCTGTTGATTCATGATGTGGGATGACCAGTTTCTGTTTGCCCCCTCCATCTTTTGGAGGCATGACAGCAAGAATTCACCTGCTCGTAAAATAGAATTACTGCAACATATACTCCTACACGTGTCACATAAGAAATTCTTCCATGTCTTCTTGCCACTCCCTTTTGTTTGTGTGTGTGACATTTCTGTGGTGCCAGGGAAGAAGCCAGTGTGGTGGCAGAAAGGCTAACTGGGCTTAGGGTGTATGCAGTGCTTAAACGGTCATTGAAATGGAGCAAACTGCAATGTTTTCTGCTAAAATTTCAGTATATAAGTGCGTTTTAGGCTAGGCACACTTCCTTAGAGTTAAATATAAGAGGAGGTGTTTAATTAGTAATAATCTAGACTCTACAATTTGAGCTGTTAGGTAATTTGCAGAGGTTCTCTAAAATTCTCAGTTATTTGTAAGTGGTTTTGGTATTTTCCTGGGTTGTACAGTACCAATGATATTTCATTGGAGAACAAGTGAAAAGCAAATACTTGAAAAATACTTTGACCAGGGGTGGATTAGTTGTTGGGTGTTGTGTTTTGTTGGGGTTTTTTTGGTGTTTTTTGTTTTGGTTTGGGGTTTTTTTGCAAAATCCCACATTTCTTTTTGACTAATGAACCTAATTCAATTTCATGGGAGATATGAGGAAAAAATAGACTTGTACATTTATGGATTTATGTGCACTTTTAGTTCTGTATTTTGTTGATTTGGTAAGATCCCACAGAGGTTCAGTCACGTTTTAGAAATACTGTCCTGGGTTACTGTAAAAATTCACATATTTAAGGGCTTTGCAAAGATGATTAACTATTGATAATTTCACTTTCGCAGGTTTGAGAAGAGCTTTTTTTGAGTGACCTTAATTTTCAGAACTGTTCAATGACCAGTTGAAATTTAAGTTAATTCCTGTAATTTTGACACTTAGATAATTTTTTTCTAGCAATAGTTTTGTAATGTCTGTCTCTACTTTTACTGTTGGAAACCTTCATTTTCTTTTGGAACTTCCTTGGTTTACCTCTGTGGTTATAGTTGAGAGCTAGGGTTGAAGTAAGCACTATGGGGATCTAGTAGAACAGAAGTTTACAAATTTTAGGTATCTTACTAGTTTGTATTTACATCATCTACTTTTTTTCTTCATTTTGCAGTGTTGTTTGCTGCTGGACTTCCCCTGCCCCCCACACCCCCGCAGGATGATATGAGACTTGAAAGAAGACGATGCATACAGGTGATCTTTTTTTCAAGGGCTTTTAGAAGGGGAAATTTTTTTGTGTTCTTGATCTACTTTCTGTTTCTATTCCATTCTCTGTTGCCCCAAAATTATGTTGTTCCAACCTTAGTAGAGTATTTAAGAACCTGTGGAATTTTGAAATCTTTCTTTGCCCTGTGAAACTCTTCTGCAACTGTCCAGGAAGAAAATGGTTTCCCTGAATGGAAATATTGTTTCCAAAGTTTTATACAAAACAAAACAAAAAAAGGTTTGCTTTTAAAGATGCTAACTAAACGTACTGCTTTTAGTCTTGTCTTGTTTGCTGTGACCCCCTTTTAATGCCCCCCCACTTGCCAGCAGATGTAGGTCACCTGCTTAGTGACACACTATTTCAATCATTCATTAACTTTCTTTTAAAGAAATGTTATGGATCTTTCTGAAAAAGCATAACAAATTAATAGCTAAGAGTTCATTGTGCCCTATCACATACTTATGTCCAGTTACCGTAAGATTTCTCAAGAACTGAGGATAGGATCTTTGAACATCTTTGAAAGTCTCTAGCCATTCTTAAAATCGATGTTTTAGGAAGTTCTTCCATTTTTGCTGATCGAAATGCTGTAAGTACTAAGTGTATTTGGAGATTAAATAGCTGTTATTAGTGATACTGTTTTGCTGGAAATATGGTTAATATTTTGACATGAAAAATCATTATCAGAAGTAAAATGAAATTTAGGTTGTACAGGAGGATTGGTGTAGTTCTTTATACCCAAATACCCTTATTTAAGCAGTGAACAGTTCTGTGACTGCCACGTTGAGGCCTGTAACAGTGAAGTACACATAAGACAGATCTTTCCTTTACTTGTTCAGCTTTAAAACCCATGAATCCTTGGGGTTGGAAAAAAACCTAGCTAGATTTACGTATGCATGCAGATCATCTCCTGATTGACAGTTTTCAGTTGCATCAGCTGTTCATGCATAAACAGCTTTAGAGGGTATGTTTACATGGAACATGTTGGATTAAGACCAAGATGCTGTAAGTGGATATTTCATTCTGTGAAAACTAAACATTCGTTCGTTTCAGTTGAATGTAAGTTGTATGTTGATAGGTCAAGTAAAACTGGGTCTAAAGAATTCTAAAATTAGGTGAGGCAAATAAGAGGAGAAAGAAAAGAAAATATTCAGAAGGGATATTTAATTTGTTTTAAATATATAAATCTAGAGGAATAGCATTTAAAGTCTCAAAATTGAATCTTTGGATGTCCCATCAAATTTGTGGAGCTCTGTCCAGTAGGCAGTCATTGCAATTGATAACTTTATCGGTCATTTGCTTGTTGCAGTGTAAGTTAAAATATAGCACAACTTGAATATTGAAAAAAAAAATGGTTTGAAAGCTTTGAAAATATTCATCCTACAACTGAAAGGAGAGATAATATGAAATAGTACCTTACGTATTTTACACTGTTTGAGATAATTAAGTTTCATATTGTAATACATTAATCTGATTTGAAACTTAAGCACTTTCAGTTTTGGTCAGGATTTCTGGTGATGGTGAGCTTGTAGAATGATGAGCTTAGTAGAAATGTACACAAGATTTTGAATTTTAAGTAAAATTCTATCCTCTAAAGCCCAAATTACTTATTTAGAAGCCCCATGATAAATGCAGAGTGAAAAACAGTGGTACCTTGACAAAGACTTTCAGGCTTCTGATGTGTCATATAAGTTGGAAGTTAGGCAAGTAAGGCCTATTTTCAGTTTTCTGTTTATTAGGAGAGCCAATATTAGTATGCTAGGGTTCTGAGAATAAACACGATTTGCATGCCTTAAAATGAAAAAATGTACTGTAATTATTTTGTAATGCAATAACAGCAAGAGTCATATGATGACTCTGCTGATATCTTTCTCAGGTTCAAAGTAGCTGGTGAGAGCTCAGGCCAGAAATTGAAAGGTTTTGTGGTTATTGAGAATGGTTCTTTTGCATTTTTAACAAGGCTGGGCTTCTGAAGGGTGACTGATCTGGGTGACTGATCAGACATGCCTGGTAATGTCTAAGTTACCTTTGGCTAAAGGATGAAAGCTTCTATAGGGTAAATAAATTCTTTGTTATAAATGGGCATCACTTCTTTTCACTGGAAACTGACCTAGTCTAAACCCCTAAAATTAACCACAGCATAGCTGAGGGGAAACAATCTTCTTGAGGAAGAGGATTTTTTCACTTTTTCTATCTTGGAATACTTGAACCTTAGATCACCACTTAAGCTGAAAATACAGAAATGTATTAAAGTCCACTGCTTTAAAAAACAAAAAGTGAAAATATTGAATTGATAGTGAATCTTATTTTCCAGTCTTGACTAACCAGGAAAACAAGTTTGCAGCATGTCTGACTTCTCTTTTTGCCCTGTTCTTAGCACCTGTGTTGTCTAGGACACATATAGAGAGGGGCACTTTAAGATACTATTTGGAGGACTGAAAGATTTTCAATAATTGCTTTTTGTCAATCTTGTTGACTGATTGATTTTATAGGATCTATACTGCTTTTCTGTGAAACACTGCAATAAGCAGAGCTGGGGGTTCAGCTCATTATAGGAAAAGCTAAATTTATATTTCAGACATGCTTGTGCATTACAAATGTGTGTTATGATAACAAAGTTAATGCCTTAGAATGTGGTTTGTGATAAAAAAAAGTATTTTCTGAATGTGAATTTTTCCTTTTAATTCTTTGTACTTTGAAAGTCAGTTTCTCAGGGACATTTTCTGAAAGGAAGGAACCGTAAGTGCCAATGCTATTACTACCATTACGGTTGTAGTTATTATGCTGATAATCATACTAGCAAGTGTTTACTTTTAATGGTGTAGTAGCATCAGATTTCGGACTGTCCCGTGTACTTACCAGCAAGGATTCATCTTGTGTTTAAAAGTTCATGTTTTCAAAGTGATTGCTACATCTTGTCCTGCACCTGTTAAGCAGAGTATAACTGTGTGGTTGGTTGTTACTTTTATTCCTCCTCTTTGTGGAGGCTACCTTATAAGAATGGATTGGTTTTATAACAAAGAACTTTCTGGTTTTGGCTTTGATTTTTATAGTTAACTGCAGCCTAGGAATACGTAACTAAAACGAATTAGTTGTCTTTAAGCTTTTGAAGAGCTTAAAGCGTCTTGTCTTTTCTTAACCTTTGTAGGAAAAGGACTCATATCTCAGTTGAGAGTATAAAGGACCAGTATAGATCTACTAAACCAAAACTATGAGTCTCAGAAGGATCCATTCCATAACACCACATGCTGATCCTCTCAGAGGAGATTAACTGGTAACAGTTATTGTTGAACTATTGTTCTTGAAAGCAGAAGAGAATGAAAAAGAGCCTGCATGTCCTGAACTGCTTTTTGATGATGATGCACTTTATATTAAAACGCAACAGATATCTCTTCCTGATTTAGATCTCCCAAAACACCATTGAACAACATTGTTTGGGACATTTCTGCCTACTAAGGGCAGTACGGAAACAGGGTAACTGTTACCAGTTATGTCTTAAATGGACATACATAGTGTGTATATATATATTATAGTATTGTTCTCCAATCCTTATGTCTGTATAAACTGATCCAGAGGTTTGATCATGTGAAATCACTAAAAATAAGTGTAGAGTGGTTATTTTATCTTTAATTATGTAGTAGAATTTATTATGTATTAACTTTATTTTTTGAACACATTCACATTTTCATGGGTAGATCTGAATGTAGAAAACAGATCAAAAATAATAGTTATATCAAATTCTTCTCTTCATCATGATACTATATTGAATGCACCAGAGATGTTGAGAATCAATCAAGTGAGATAAAATGTGAAAATGTTATTTTTGAGTTTGATAAAACATGGAAAGTGATCGTGTTGCTCTTAACTTTAAAAAAGTAATTAATGTTTGGAAATAATTCATGTTTGGAGAAGAGGAAAAAATAGCCATTCCAATACTACTCAATAAGAATAGCGCAAAACCAATGAAATAGGAAATACTTGCATAGATACCTGCCTTCTTCCCCCGCCCCCAGCTGTTATATTAAAATATAACAAATGCAGAGTAAAGGATTCTGGAGAAGTTCGTGGATTGGATTGAGTTTATAGTCTTGAAATGTTCTGGTGTTAGTTTTATGTAAGAGTAGAATGAAAATTTAGAATTGGGCCATGTCTCTCATGTCTCATATTCCTAATATTTTAGCTACTGATTTCATTCAGCCTGTAGCTATTTTTAAGAATGTTTTCATATGTGTCAGTAGTAAAAAAAACAAACCAAAGCAAAAAAACCCCACTGTTACTCTGTAGTCAGAAAAAAACTATGTCTAATATTGCTGTTCTGTATTTTGAAGTTCATCTGTATTACATTATACCAGATCTGCTGATACGCCTTTGAACTAGTTTGTTAAAAGCTACTTTAAGTTTTACCAGGGAATTCCAGAAACTTATTGAGGCATCACCTTTTAATCACCTACCTATATCTTCTTGTGGAAATGATGACTGTACCATCCGTGGTTCCACTGAAGTAATTGCATACCTGAAGTATCTTTTGTGAGATTTATGTTGCTGGCATAAAACCAGAACTGGGTTGTAAAGAAGCAAATGTTTGGCCTGTGTGCTAATTAATTCCATACTGAAGCTTGGTATGGGCTGGTTCCGGTTTTGTTTCTGGTTGGTGACTGTCATTCCAATTAGATGGATTCTGTCCATCAGTGACTTTTTCACATACTCGACTGTATCCTTACAGGCAGTTTTTGTTGGATTTTGAGGTCTTGGCTGGGCAGATAAACAAAAGTTTAACATAAACAGAAGATACTAAGAAAATAACGTAAGAGACAGGGTTCCTCATTAGTAGTGAAAGTTTTAATTACAGATAGCTAATGTGCACTTTGCATGAATAAGAATGCTTTTAGGGTTAACTGCTGTTTTTACATAGATAACTCTCTTTGCGGGAGCTGTTCATGCTGTCTTTCTGGCTGTTAGTTTTTTGTCAGCAGTTGTGAGAAAGCAGTCAGGAATGAGTTGAACACAGTTGCTTACTGAAGGGCAACAGTTATCATATTGAAAGTGGAAGTTCTGCTTTTCAGAGATGGAGTCATTGACCTCAATGAATGATAACCTTGAAGTCAAGAGACTAGATTAATGCTCTACTTTCTGTATTTGAGATCAGAAATGTGAAAACCTGGACAGCTAAAGTTAGATTCATGCATCCATATTTAAAAAGAAGTTGCCTATTTAAAAGAAAAGAGATTTTTTTTTTTTTCCCCTCCTCCAAAGTTGCTTAGTACCTGTGATATTGAACATGTAAGTTTTCAAGCTCAGTCCTCCTCTAAGAGGAAACAAATGACAAAAAACCCATTCCAGGGTTTTGACATGGAAGTCTAGCTACATTTCTTATTCAGGAACAGACTGAAGCATCTAAACCAGAAAATCTTTAGGGGCTCTTTTTATTTGACTTGCTTCCTCTTAAGAGAAAGAAACTCTCATAAGAGAGATAGGTGTGCATTCTTGTAGAAAGCCCTGTTAGTAGTTGTCTAGGTTTTTTTCATGTCTTAAGTTTCATTTGTGTTTTGCAGCAAAAGTAATTGAAATAATCTTTCTTAGGCTATTCATAAGAGTGCCCAGTGGGGCTCACAGAGGCATTGGGTGGCAGTAGTCAACAGCAGCTTATTTCTTCAGGGGTGCAGGGAAGGGGGGTGGACGCAGAGCTCCAGCCACTGCAGTCACGTCTCCCTCTCCTGTGTTGGTGGAGTCGAGATGCTGTCAGCTCAGGGGACCATCAGGAGATAGGAGAGTCAGAGGAGGTTTGAGCTTTCAAAAGCATTACATTGCTGCATAATGCTTGAAATAAAAGTTTCTTTAAGGTACGCATCTGTAGTTTTAATAGTTTGGAAAAGTAATTTCTATTTCATTTTGGATCCTGATTTATGTGGTCCTCTTTTAAAAACTTTTTTGAGGTAACTTTCAACAAAGTACTAAGTGATGAGGACGTTTCTTTTTAATGAACAGTAGAGCTCCAACAGCTATATTGCAAGGCTGAAATGTATTTCTGTTGCCTATTTCTAAAAGCAAAAACTTACTTTGACTTGAGAAAATTTTGATTTTTAATAAAAATTTCAAATTCAGATTAAGAATTATGATCTTAACTATTATAAAAAGTGTTACACATTTCCAGAATTATTGGTCTGTCCACTGAGAATGCCTGAGGTCTTCAGTGAACATAACACTACAAATAGAGAGTCTTTCTTATAGACCTTAAAGTCATCAAATGGGCAGCTGTAATGAAAAAGTGTTCGATGTGTGAATGAAAAGCAAAGGTTCTCTTGGGTAACGCAGTAATAGGCTGGCTAGACTGCGTTTAGAACTGCTAATATAGTCTTGGTGTTGTGCTCTATCATGTTGACTTATTGGCTCAGGTGTTTGTTAGAGTGAGCATTCATGTCTTATGCATCATATTTTATAGAGACAGCTTTTTTTTGGCCCGTTTTATGTGCAAACTGCGTTCACGGAGTGATACTCTGCCTGGGTTGGGAGGTTTTTGAGTGAAGCTATGAGTAATGAGCTTTGAAGTGAATCTTAGCCCTGTGCTTCTTGGGAGAAGGCCATCGGTTTCTATCTAGAGGAAGCTTCTTCCCTTGAACTCAACAGTGGACAATACTAGTTCAAGAGCTTGCCCTTTACAGCTTTCTAAGAATCACATCTGCATTCTTGCATTCCTAAAGTACATCCTAGGGTGCAAATCTTTCATTGCACGGAGCAATAGCTTTATTAGCTATCTGTGGAGACAGAATACCTGAAAGTCATCAGTTTTGACCAGCCCTAGCAACCAAACAAGCTTAATAGTGGTTAAATTAACATGTTAACACCTATCCTATGCAGAATCCGTAAGCAGGGGAATAAGTGATTGTAGGAGGCATCTTCTTTTGTAAGTCATGCAGTCAGATGTAAATGACCTCTCCCTTTATCCCTGAACAGTTAGATTATTTTGGGGTTAGGTTTTATGATACAGACAGAAAAGCCAAAGGATGGCTCTCTTAATGGCCAGTCCTGAGAACTTGATAGTTCTTGGTAGGAATTCTGTTGATAATACCTTATCAAGTAGGTGAGGTGCAACATCTATGCAAATATTGTTCATAAACTTTGCTGAAATTGGACATTATGACTCCTTAAAAAGAGTTATTTCTCTATTTCTAGTCAGCCTGCTGTTTCCTATTCAGTCCAATTCATCCCTTGATATATGGGTTTTAATATGTTTATATTGAATGCTATTCCAGACAGTGGTAACCACATGTTCTGTTAGCTTGATGCCTAGCTGTTATGCCAAGCTGTTATATTACCAGCTTATCAAAGCAACACAGGATACACTAAGACTTGATGACGGAGTTTTTTGCCTAGTCATACGTAGGGGAGAAAGTGTTCCCCTCAACAGGTTTTATGATCATTTCTTTGTCTTAATATGCAATCAACTGTCCATGCTTATTAGCTTGGATATTTCAATAAGACAACTTAAGGACATACTTGTCAGTAATTTTGTGTCACTAGATGCAGTTCAGACATAATCTAAGTGGGTCTACTAAAAATCTTCTATGCTGAGCAACATAATGAAGCTTGGAAAATACTGTAGAACTGAGACTGCTGTAGTTCTGAGATTTTCATCTTGACACTCTATTCTCAAAAATACGTATTTGTTGATAAGCTGTTATGGACAATGATTAGATTAGAGAGCAAGAAACAAACATTTGTTTTTATGAGTGGTGGTGAGACATCAAATTTACAGTTTTGACCTTTCAGCTATCCTGGCAACAGAGTTAGTGGGTAATACGCAGCACAACATGTATTGATCAGCCAAAGTGATACTCTAAAGCCTTGTTTCTGAGGCCCATCAGTTCATTGATACTTACATCTAACTCTTATTGACATTTTGCAGAGTTAAGTACCTAAATATCTTTGAAGATCTAGCTTTTAGTATATTGCAGATACGGGTAGCTGTTGAACATGTTTGCTAAAAGGTGGAACAGGTGACAGCAGTTTTGTTCCAGGCATAGAAGAGAGACTTATTCTTGACTTCCTACTGCCCCATGGAAATCTATTGGTGTCTGTGTTTTCCTAACAAATTAGTTATTAAGGATCCTTTTAAAAACTGAGGATACGAACATAGTATTAAGTTCTGCTTGTACTGGTTAGTTCTGGTTCTTCTACCTGGTTTCCCTTTTTTGCATACTCCTATTCCATTGTCTTACTGAATCCACTTTATGCGTGAAGAGAGAATCCAACCTAAAGTTTGGTACACCACCCAACACTGTTGCTTTGTCTCACAGCGTCTTTACTTACATCACAGAGAATTTTCCTATTTGTGCATCTTGCCTACTTGAGGTCATTATTTTGGAGTGAACTTGCCTCAAACCAGGATGTTGTGCTACCTCTGAAACGTAATGTAGAAGGATTGATAGATGTGCTGTGCCAGGAAATGAAGTAGAAGGATTGTGTTTGCAAAGGTGCACGAAGCTGGTTTCACTCTTAGCTGGTTTGTGGACACAAGTGATGTTTCACCCAGTTACGCAGGCAGTAAGGTGTTTGAATAGAGAAGCAGCATTGTAGTACTGTGATTATAATTCACGGTTCCTCAGGGCTGTCTCAACATTCCAGGGGAATAAATAACCGTTTCTGGCAATGCATGAGGATGCTTGTACAGACAGCAGTGATTATAGAAGCCCAGAAAGTGGGATGAATATAACCGTATTTTGATGGATTCTTATTTAAATGCTAGCTTATCTGTAGTAGGACTTTTATCCATCTTCAGGCTACTCCAAGGTCACTGAATATGCCTAGATGGCTTGAACTGAGACTGCAAGTTTTTGTGTATTAGTAAAAGTATGTAGGATTTCACCTGTCATATTAATATGAGTTCTGACTTGTTAGTAAGGTTTCTCAGAAGTAGATCAGATCCTTCTCTGTGAGTTGGATTGAATATAAAACTGATAAGTGATATCTTCGTGTAGGTATGGAATATTGGCTTACATGTATTAGGTCAGCTTATTAAAAATATAAAAAAATAAGAAAAAGGCAAAACTTGGTAAACATAATTGTTTACTTTCCAGTAATATGGAGGCTTTGTTCTAGCTTGGAACGAAGGGGTGAGTTTGCCCTTTGAAATATTTCACTTAACTAAATTTTATCAAAATATCTGTGAAAAGCAATGGATGTCCATTGTACTTTCATTTACAACTTTGTTTTAGGTAATATTCTGTATTTTTATGTTAAGGTGGTGCTTTAAGTGGCTATGTGTTAGCTCCTTAAAGAATGTAAAGAAGTAGTAATTACTAATTGATTTACTCTTTTTTCTAATATTAAAAGTTATACCTTTCTAAAACTTCCTGCTGTAAAATTAAGTAATCATTTTACAGTGCTGAGTTAATTATTGGAGACTTACCTGAGTCAAACGATGTATCCATAGCATATAGTTTTATGTGTATTTCTGGCTCTTAGTCTCAGAAGGTGGTGTGCAAAAGCTAGTGTTTCTTTTAAGCTAAATATTAACATCTCTGGAGTGTTCTCTGAAATTCAGTTTTGCAAAATTGGCATGTTGAGGGAAAACTTTGATTAAGATGATTCTGATAAGTAAATAACGGAAAAAAAAAAATAAGGTAGTCTTGTGTACTTTAATTTAGTCTCGTTTGTGAAGATCTTTGCATGCATGTGTTTTGTACTTGGTGATCCTCAATATCACCTAATTGTTCCTGTCCTTTGATCTTGCTGTGCAGTAGTCTGATTAGAGCAGTAGTTTCTTTTAAACTGAGCACCTTGCAAAGAAACAGATTCATCAGGCTAAAATTTTCAAGGAAGCAGTGCAGTTTCTCGATGATAGCTTTTGACATGTCTTCCTTCTTCTTTCTTTGCACCCTGGTATTTTACAAAAAAAATGCATTCACAATAGAACCATTTCTGTTTGGTTTGCCATTTTCAGTGTTTGGAAGGAGATTTTTCTCAAGGAAGGTAGAAAACACTATTTCTTAAGTATGCCAAAAGAGAGCTGCAAGAGCAGATGTAGTCAGAAGAGATTTAAGAATAAAATTCACAGACAAAAAGGCCCACTTCTCTGTTAGTAAATTGAATGTTCCCAGCCACTGAAGCTGATCACATGGAACAGCACACATCTGTGCTAGTTAACTGTCCTAGCCTGTAAAACTGGGTGGCTGCCTGCAAGCTGCCTATTGGGAAGGATTCCTGGAACATGCTGACTGCCACACATTCCCAGGAGTTACTGCGGAAGAGTGCTAGTTGGAATGGATGCTGTGAATGCTCTAACGTTTTACTAACACAGTGGATCGTAGTCCTGTGTTTGGGAACCTTCCTCGGCCCAGCTGAATCTGTTAGTATAGATGTACACGGCTGCTGGTTCCACGTTTACTGAACTATGAAGTCTGCTGTTGTCTTCTAGTTCTTGAAGAAGGACTGGTAGAATCCTTTTTCGTTTATCTTTGGACTTACTGTTGTCTCAGAAGAAGATTGCTTTTTTTTTTTTTCTTCCTGGTTAAAACAAAGAAAACATGCATAACCTTTCGTTATGTATGCATTCCATATATATGTATGTACATGTGTGTATACATATATTTATATAACTTCTCTTTTCCTGACCTGGAGCTGCAGGACTATTTCTTTGCTTCCTTCTCGCTTAAAAAGCATCTGTAAAATTGTTCTTGTTCTCTGGCTTAGGCTGAGTTTATGGACTTTATGGGTCTTCATGATTTCTCTTGTGAAGAAAAGAGATTTTCCTCAGAAAAAGAGGCTGTTTCACACCCAAATCTATTGGTCAATTTTCATGTGAGAATTCTGCAACTTCAGTTTAGAATGCTGTGTTCAGCTTTGTATTCCTACAAAGATATTGGTAGCAAAAGGCCTCAGGCAACAACTGTTTGGATCTTGAGAAAGGCAAAAATTAGTTGTTGTGTTTTTTGTTTGTTTGGTGTTTTCCTCTATGTCTGGAGGCATGTGGAGCTCCAGGGGAAGGGAAGGCAAGAAGCAAAACTTCATTTTTTCTTGGGAGAAATCCAGACTCTATAGGCTGCCATCCAAATGCAAAAAAATCTGACACACTCTGTTCAGAAGAAGTGCCACCAAAACGTAGCTAGCTGAATACTCCGCTTTTTCAATAGAAGGCAGTTTCCTTAAATAGAATTTGGGAGCTAACTTTGTCTAGTGCAGTGATTTGGGTTAAAAACACTGCCAGATCTATAATGACGTCTTTTTACTTGAAGTCTTTCACTCTGGCTACAGGTATGCAACTGGGCTGCATGTAAACACTCCAGACATATTAAGACAGCACAGGAATAATTTGTGTCCTATAACTCTGTGATCTATAGCCTACATAATACGAATGAAAAATCTACTTTACCATTTTCTCAGGGAAGGAGGGGAAGGGGTTGGTAGAGAAGAGAATGGAATTCTTGCATTGCACAAAGGCACTTGCGCATGATTTACAGCTTTGTTATAGTTTGAGTATTTTAATACAGTATTTTATTTTTTTACTTTGTATCACTTTTTTTTTCAAAGATGTGAGTTTATTAGCAGTATCTTTTTGGCATCAAAAATCCACATTATCCTCGGTAACAGATTAGCAGTGGCTTCGTCGTTCCAAGAAGCGGCAGTAAACCATTAGGAAGATGGTTAATCTTCCTCTTATCTAAGCTTTTTGATCAATTTAGAGAAAAGCGAATTGGTGCCTTATGAGCAAGTCTATGTAGCAGGCTACTTAAATGAAGTGATTTGGTCTCCTTTCAAGATTAGCTTCATGGTTATTTATTTAATGAATCAGCTACATTTTATCAAAGACCAGCACCTTTTGGATTAATGGGACCTCTCTCAGAGGTCTGTCTTTCCTTAGCACTAAGTCCATTCAAAGATATGAACTATCTGTAAGAGTTGATCAGTTTTTGAAAATATGAAATGTCTTAGAAAATTATTGGAAGTGTGTGTACAAGATGATCCATGGAGAAGCATCAATATGCTCATTTTTGAAGAGTCAGGGAGCCTCTTTTCTCCAGCTCATTCTGGGGTGCTTAGTACATTTACAGGGGACAGGACAAGCATGTTAACTTCTAAGTATGAATTTGTATGCCTAACATGCTTCTGGCCTTCAGTAATTAAATCCTGTCTGTCTAGTTCCTCATCTGAGTAGACAGAATGACTGTCTAATCTGATTACAGAAGGGGGTTGTATGCATGGGTCCACTGACTATTGATCTTTCTTCAAGTTACAGTCCTTGATTCTCAACCTTATTCTTTGAGACTCTGTGGTCGTTCCTTCAGAATTCAGAAATAAAGTAGTAGGCACACACAAACGCACACGCTTTTCTTCCAGGTAAATTGCCCCTTATGATGATGAACATAGAGACGATAGTTTGAATGAATTGTTCCCAATGGATGAGCTGAACTCGGATATCTGCCGTTTTGGACACACATAAACTGAAGAAGGATGGAAAGTCTTCTAGTGTTCCTCATAAAGCTTTTCCTTATTTGTTTGAACAGAGTACAGTAGAGGGGAGTATGAAGCAGCATCGTTAACAAATATTAGGTTCTTTTACCAGAGTTGTCAGAAACTAGATGAATCTTGCTGGGGAAGCTCAAGCTAACATATAAAACGAGAGAAGGTGGGAAGGCATCTGTCTTCCCCTAGTTTTGGAATTGACTCTAGTTTTTAGAGTAGGTCTGCAAACTTCATAGATTATACACATAGATAGCTATTAAGAATATTTGGTAGTAGTAAATAGATTAACTCTTGGCAGCATATTCAGTTACACCAAAGGCAAGTAGAAATAGATTGGGGACATACATGCCTAAATTTGTATTCTTATTTAAGAGCTTTTCCAAAGCTTTGTTTGCACAGCTATGCATCTGTGATAGCCAAATGATAAAGCTCCACATTATCTCAGTAGGAATTTTGGTCAGTGTTGAGAAGTTCTAAAAATTCTGTTCCATATGCAGAAACATGTTTGCATGGTTTTTAAAAAAATGATGATAGCTGTATTGTCCTTGATAATGGAAGACAGGAGAATGTCCAGCGAGAGATAAAAGTACAAAGTGGAAGTGTAACTATTTCTTTTCATTTGGGGGACTTCGGTTGGTCTATGATTTTTTTGGTTGGTCTCCCTCCCCCATGTCCTCATAATAGTATTTAATACAAGTTTACATTCTTATTTGGCACACATTAGCCTAGACATATTCACTTACTTTGTTATTTCTTTAGCATGTCAAGGTTAGATAGTGGAGCTTTTTTCCTTTGTCGTCACTGAGCTAGTATACTGAGATTTTTGATCCTGCATTTCTGTAAATAAAAAAATTGTAGCTTCCCACAGCAGGGTTCTTTCCTAGTCCCTCTTTAAATAGGATATTGGAAACTTTTAAGAGAAAATGTGAAGAAACTCTTCAACATAGAGTAGAAAAGGCCCTAGGAACCTATCAGGTCACATTCTTGTGTCGAAGGGTTCTCCCCATGATAGGAAGATACGCTGCCTCTTTTTGGATCATGAGCGCAGTCTAGCTCAGTCTTCTGTTTATGGAGTTTTAAACCATAGGCAAGACAGGACCAAAAGTAAGCTTCAAGATTCTCTCCACAAATTGCTTTTTTCAGCCTCAGAATCAGGCTGACAGGTAAGTGTCTCCATTCCTGTGCCTTTTGAGAAGGGGTAGTTGGCTCCTGATCATTCATCTGCAGTATGCCCTGGTGCAGACCTCTGATTTGCTTTACTAATCTCCTGTTTGTTCTCCTGTAAGGTGTCTCCCAAATTTTTCAGACCTGCTGAGAATTCAAGAGATGTTCAGGGTAATGTCATACCTGTGAGTAGGGTAGAGACAGACCATTTAGAAAAGTTGTAAGAAAAACAGAGCATTTGCAAACAAACCCGCAGTCTCTGAAGTTTAGCTCTGGGCCAACCTGATGACAGTTTCCGTGTCAATAGAAAACACAGTGCTATGGCCAAATATGAATGTGCTTAGTGGTTCAATACTGAGGACTTTGCTTCCCTTGAAAGTCTATGAGGGTTTAAGATTAGGAATTTCATTGCTACTACAAACTTGTTTCCTATGCCCGAGAAGATAGTTTGACTTGCTTTCTCTATTTGATACTATAACCATTTCAGAGAAATCCCTCCATGGCCTTTGGCACGTGCTTATGTAGGAAGACAAATCAGGTTATGTTAGTCTCTATCTTCTATACAGTTGTGGAACTTACAGTACAATAATTATCAACATATAAAGAATGCTATCTCTGATTTGAGTCCTTTTAATACTGTTTGTTCATCGCTAGTCTCTCTGCAGCTCTGCCTTTCCATATGATTTCCATTTTGTAGCATGAAGTTTAAGCATTGCTGACACTTTGCAACATTGGATTATTGGCTAAAGGTGGCCAGTACCATGGTGCTCTCAAGACTCTACTTGCAAATAATGGCAAAGGCCATTTTGCCATTTCTATCCACTCCCTTTCATTTCTTGAGAAGTTAGGAAGTCTCCTCTTACCTTTTTGTGGGGCAGAGGAAGAGAAAAGAGGGGAAGTCGTATATGCCATCTTCTTTCTGTTGGTACGTGACAGGGCTCTGAAGTTGCTAAGAATTGTTGCATTTCTGAAAATTCCTGTAGAAGTCTTGAAGAGTCTGTCTGAGATTGACATTTTGAAACAGTTTAGTGCTAGCTTGTACAGCAATGCCAGTGAACAACACCATACTGCTTTCAACCCAGATGCTTTGGCAAATAACAGCTTCATGTGTTGCCACTGCTTGGCATAATGACTGATACTACAAAGCAGTAGCAGGTGGTTTGGATTTTTTCTGTTCATTCTGCACCAAGAACCTATTTTTTTGCAGTGGCTTTGGAGCATGATAAACAATGTTGCTCTTTTTTCTGGTAAGGATTTTAAACTCTTAGATGCTCTTGGTAAAAAGCTCGTCAATGGCAGCCAACTGGATGAGGATACTAAGTTACCTAGCTCTCATTTTTTTTACAAACATCTTATAGGTGACAGCTACTATGCTTGTTTCATACTTCCCCCCCACCCCAATTCATTGCTGTAGTAACAGAAAGTCCTATTACTTTGAAGATTGTTTTATAACTGCTCTAGTTATGCCTTGCTGTCGGTACTATTCCCTCTGTACCCCTTTTCAAGCATCTTTTCCCACAATAGCTTAAGATAGCCCTCAGTCTAATATGTCTGCTTTTTCCATCATGGGGAGGAGGGCACTTCAAACTTCTCTCATACCTTATCATCTACTTGCTAGAGAAGAGTCAGGCTGTTAAAATGCACATCTTCAAGTGTATATTTGCCAGAGTCCTCACTGTGGTAGCTGCCTGCCATCCATGAAGCAGGATGTTTCATACGTGTTGGATGTATATGCCCATTCATTCCATAAAGCTGACGAGATAACCTGCCTTATTACAATATTGCTTGGATTAGAAAGTTTCCCGCTCTGTATATTCTTTTTTGTTTCCTAAAAAAAAAATAAAAAAAAAAAATAAAGTGAGAGATTTTGTTGTTTCTAGACCAGGCAAAATTCTTACTTCACTGAGAACACATTTTTCAAATTTACCATAATGCTGAAGCTTTGAGATGCATTGATACCTAACCTTTTAAGATAAAGAGATTGTGTTAATTGTTTTACTTTTCTTGACTTGCAATGCCTAGACCCTCAGTAGCGTGACTTGTTAGAAGATTGTGGTTCTTTTGCATTACAGTACAGTCGTGTCTGGTGCCTCTAAATGTAATGTTCAGTATGTGCTCATGAACTGGAAGGGTACTCTGACCAGACCGCTGGCACAGTTGTGTTTGAAACTCTGTACAAATTAAAAGCCTGCAGGGGTTAGAACTTCGTTAGCATTTATGCTATGAACTGAACTTGTGATGATCTCTTCACAGAACACAATCGTTAGCTGAACCTTGAAGAATTGCTTGTCTGTTTACTGTTTGTATCCCATTAATATTTTTACATCATCCACTTTCCTTAAAAACATTCAAGTTTCTTTCCTTAGGTGGAATGTTCTTCTACCTCTGCACCTCTGTGGAGGCAAGAAAACCCAAACCACACCCAAAATTATGTCTAACCATCTGCCCAGATTTTTCTTGGGGAAATGGTGGAATGGTGGAATGATTTCTTCCCTCCCTGCCCCATTTCTGCACCCCCTTTGAAGTAACCTGTCTTTTCTGGTGGCCAGAGTGTACCTCGCTATCTCTGCATTGCTCCTCATGTTGATGCTGCAGATGCATGTGGCAGGCAGCTCTCTCAGTAGCTTGCTCTAAAAATTGGCACGTAAAACTAGAGACTGATGGAAAGAGAGACTTAAACGTTACAGGACGTTACAAACGTTTAAGGATGGCATTTTTTGTTTCTTTGGTTTATGCAACTTCCATAATGCCCCTAGAGGAGAGAGGTGGCACTTTTTGGAAAGGAGGAGCCCAGTTCATGGCAAACATGAACTTCAGTGTTTTTGCAACCTGGGAATGAGATTTATAGATGCATGTAGTTGAAGATGTAGACAACATTTAAAGGTTTTACATTTCAGCAATGCTGGTACTTGAATGCTATTGCTCTCATCATTATTATTGGTGTGAAAAAAACCCCCATTTTAATAGTTAGCTGTAATTTTTTAATAAATGCTGCTTAGTTTATACTAGAAACAGTAAAGCCTTTGAAGGAAAATGTATGAGTTACACTTCAAAAATAATTTTCTTGATCATAGCACTAGTTTGTACACATAGCAATACAATTTTTCTGGTTTGGTTTGTGGCTGGGTTTTTTATTGTTTTGTTTTTTTGAGTCGTTTTTGTCTGCTGTGTTGGCTTTTTTTAAATTTTATTTTTCTGGTTTAAAATTTGTGCTACTTGAGAGAAATGAATGCAGTTTACAGTGATCCCTGCTTTGGGGTCATATTGTTGTTTGGTGTCTTTTGGTGGTTGCTAGTTGCAAGTATGTATTCAACCATACTTAAGTCTTTTCTCATTGACAGCTAGTACTTCAAAGTGAGACAACTCAAAAGACATACTTAAAAGTGTGTATACTAAATACAGAAATTATTACAAAGGCAGGAAGTTGGTCTTTCAAATAAGTGCTTTGGAATTGTGAGGTTTCACTGTACTTGTGAAAGTTTGGTTTTATTTCTGATTTTAGGTTGAGCTCTCTGAATAGCAGTTGCTAGATACAGAAATGTTATAACTTTGCTGGCGAATGATTTGTTGTTTAATGACTTAAGTCTGAATATAGTTTGTCAGAAAGTAAGGACTGGCTTGAGATGTCTATTGTAAAATGCTGGTGTCAAAATACCAGTTATCAAATCACCGAGAATACAGCAGAAAAATTATTTAGTTACAATTTATGGCTTGTGAATATTTTATAAAAGAAAATAGTTCTGGTGCTTCCAGTCTACTTCGGAGGAGGAAAAAACCTGCTTGTATGTTGTTATTTCTATGAACCATAGTATGGGTTAATAAGGACAGCATGCCTAGAGTTTCTAAGTATTCTGTTTTTTAGAAACTATATCAGAATTTCTGTTATTAATACAGAGTACAAAACCAGTGTACTCTCTCTAAATGCAAAACTGCTCTGTTAATTGCCAAAACTAAGTATGTACTCTAAACTTCTACTTGAGTGAAATTAACTATTTTCAGATCATATATGAAATCAGCCATTGAAGACATTCCCTGGAATCATTACATGAGCAGATTCCCCATAATTGAAGTGTAATTTATAATGGTAGATTTTTTTGTTGTTGTTGTTCAGTTTGTCACTTAAAAAGCCTTCTATCTGTGTATCTAAGTCTACAAAAGGCTTCTATTTGACATGAATCAAGTTTATGATATGTTAATTTTTTGCTAGCATAGCAATCCCAAATAAAGTGTTGCATAGCCAGTTTGAAATTAGTAAAGCAAAAAGACGAGCAATATCAATAGGGCTATGCATTATCCAAATCGTGCAAGTGGAAAGAGACATAAATTCTGAAGATACTTGCTTGCCTATATACCAAGTAATTTCATTTTTACAGATGAATTTATTTTAAAGTTTTCAGCGCTGTATCAGACAAAATCAACCTTGATGGTAAAGATCAGAATGCAAGTTGGATTGACCTAACGTAGTGAAATAACTTGAAAATACATATGATTATTTAACTGTGGTGTAGAGTTTGAAAGATTTTTGCATCAGTTCATAATACTGTATTTATTCAAACTGCAAAAGTACTTTCAGATCCTCCCCCTCTCTCCTGAAAGCTGTTTTCTTTGGTCAGGTATTGAATAATTTATATCATGTGAGACTATTGCACATGATGTATTCATTCCTTGTTTAGCTCTTACATTAATGGTTTGGCATGCTAGCTGTACATTGATATGGTAGATGCTTTCCATTTTTTCTGTACCAACTGTTTAAATATATCTTGTGCCTCAGTAACTACAAATGGGAAATGACTTGAATTATTCTATTTCCCTTGATGGTTTTTATGCATGGGAAAAGATTCCTTTTTTAATATATATGTATTTGTACAACAGATTAAAGGAGAGCTTTAAAAATGATTCAGATATTTATGCTAACCTTTTATTATGTTCAGCTGGAAATGCATGTGGACTCTGAAGAGTGAAGTTTAGATGTTAGGCTGGCTGTTAGCCACAGGTATTGATTAGGTACAAAATAGTCGGGTTTTTTCACCTCTTCTGCTGATTGCATGGTTTGATGTGTTGCCATGCAGCAGTTATTCAGTCCTTAATTAGTTTTGCGCTGTAAACTGAAAATTGTAAGTAATGTTATTTATATTCCCTTTGGAGGTGGGGAAAATAGAAGGCACAGCACCGATACAAGAAACTCTTACTTTAACTGTTGATAAAAGTATTACTTTGAGAGGACAGCTGAGCAGACTAGGAGAAGGATTAGTGCTGCAAAGTACTGGCCCAGGCTGGAAAATCTTGTAAGCCTATGGTCAGATAACACTCTGCTGCTGCTTACTGCTGCTGCTGCTGCGCTGTTACAGGGTTTGCTAGATGACCATAAATCAAAAAGCAGTAATTTACTTTAAAAAGCTAATATGAGATAAAGAATAGATGGAATTGATTTCTGAATGTGTCAGAGGGGTTGGTGCACAGATTGAGATAACTGCATGTATTTTAGGACGCACAAGGAAATATTTTAGTAGTTTTGCTATTGATAAAATTTCCAAAATGAAGTCGTTAAATTTTCTAAATGAGAGAGCCGGGAAAACTTTAATTTCCATCAGCATCAGGCTGTGGAACCGGTATTTTGGGCACTTTTCAAAAGCAGATTTTGTGATTCAGATCTGAAAAGTTTTGAGCGTAATAGGGATTGATAAAGAAATAAAGCCTTTCTTCTCTTTGGCAATGACCCAGGTTAGTGGCTGACAGAAAGTCATGGTCCTCCTTGAGCCGATCGGCGGGCAGAATAGTGTCACGATCCTCTGAGGGCTTGAGGCACGGAGGCTGCCGCCACCACCATTGCTTTATATCGTGTACCTGGTGTGTACCTGGGCAGGAGATGTCGGTTGCCGGCGTCAGGCACCTTCCACAAGCACTCGAGAAGGAGAAGCACTCAGACACAGGTCTCCCAGGTGAGCGAGTAGCAGTAGCTCTCCCACATAGCCGGCGGGCTGTGGAAAGTGAAGTAAAAACATGCACAGGATCATCCCTTGCCTCCGCCACCGTGTAGAGGGAAGCTGTGCAGCTGCATTCTGCTTTTGAAGAGAGAGGCAGTTTTGCTTCCAGAGTAAGTCTGTCAGTCTTTGCATTTCCAAGCTTCGTTTGCAGGGGGCTGAGTGATGCCGGTTTGCAAAATGCACATCTGTGTGTGTGGGAAGGGAACCTCCCGAGGAGCGCTGGAAGCGGGGTGATGGTCAGGAGCTGCTGTACTCCTCTGTGTTATTCCCCCTGTCCTTTACAGAGACACTAAATGGCAAATAGTCTTTCAGATAAGCTTAATTTTTGAAATGGGTGGGATTTCTGGTGGGAATGCTTCAGTTCCTTACGTTCAGTCTTTATTGGTGGTTCCGTTTGGTCAAATGAACTGAAACTCATTTAGTTAAAATCTGTCAGTGGGGTAGATAATGGAGGAGATTCCTTCTTTAGTTTTTTTCCTCTCCCTTCAGAACAATCGGAAATTTAGTACGGGTGAAAAAGGGGGATGATACAAGTGGCACGTACTGTCTGACCCCGTACGGCATCGCAGCCCACGTCGTTTTATAAGGCGATCTGACCAAGCCGGTGAAAGGGAACTTTCCTGCTCTTAACTGCTGTGTGAAAACCCTGTGAAGAATTTCAGCAGGGAGATGTCTGACTCGAGCGCGTTTGAATACCCTCTTCTGGGGCTATTCCAGCCCTTCCGCAGGCGTTGCTGGGGCCGTCCCGCAGCGGGGCCGCGGTGCGGGAAGGGAAGTTTAAATCCTAACGCCGGGCTGAGCCCTAATCCCCCTGTATCATGACTGCGCGGCCCTGCCCTTGCCGTGGGGGTGAAATGTAGAACATGACTCTAATCCTCGGCGGATGGAGCTAATTTTGCTTTAAACTTGAAAGTGTTAACAACAACTTGAAAATGTGACAAAGCTCAATTGCATTTCTTGTTTATTGCTTGTTTTCCGATTGGACAATAGGCAGCAGCTCTACCCTGGCAACTGAGGGCCGCGATTTGCATCGCCCCCTCTGATTGGCCGCCTGTCTGACGAACTCGGCCAATCAGGCGGCGGGGTTTTGGTGGTAGGCTATGCTAATTACCCGCTGTTGCTGGGGTTCGGGGTGGTTTCCGCGCGCCGTTCTGCTGCATTGTGTTGCCTGGTGAGCGGCGTTGATAAATGAGCAGTTAATGAGCTGCAGCAGCGCCCGCGTACTGCGGGCGGGCGCAGATTTCAGAGGAGCCAGCGAAAAGAGGGTTTAATTGCTGTTCAATCTCGCCCTCTCCCTGTACCGGCCGTGCGAATAGATCCGTGTTATGTAGATGTGTATTAAAATGTGTATATATACTCCAAGTTAATTAAAAATAAATACATAAATAAAATCTTCACTGGAATAGCTTGAAACCAGGAAAGAGCGCTGCCTGGATGGAAGAGGACTGTTCTTGCTCTTTCCCCGCTTAATTTTTCTCTTTTTTTTTTTTTTTTTTTGTTTTTAATTTAAAAGTGCCTTGTATGGAAGTAACCAGATTTATGCAGAAAGCATGGCTATGGAACGTTAATAAAGTCAGCTTTAATATCAGTACTTCCTAAAATGCAATAACCTCTGTATCTGAGATAAGTATCTGTAGCTGGTGTGAATACAGAATAATCTATTTCTAGAACACACACTTGCCTTTTTAAAAATGGTGTATTCACATGTCCCCCGTCTATGTGTCTGTCCCCCCCCCCCCCCAAGAAAAAAAACCACACAAAAACCAAACCAGCACCAAACCCCAGACCCCACCTCCGCTGTAACAGTTGAGTATGGGTTTTTTTCTGTCCTAGATAACCGTTCCTGCCTAAGAATATTGGGAAATCTGATCTTAAAATATTTTTGTTGCTTAAATCTGCATCTCTTCTTTTTTTTTTTTTTTTTTTTCTGCTTTCCGAACCTGCTTTTTTTCCTGTTCAATCATGGGTTAGTTTATCTTCTTCAATCCTCCTCTTCCCCAGTCCCTCCCTCTGTTTTCCTTAGGCATCCAAATTGTGGGCTTTCTTTGCATAACTACTCACATCCTTTCCCGTCCAACTCAGTGAAACTGACTGTAAGGTTAATGAATTATTTAACTGAGTAAATCCATCTACGTAGGTTCTGTGTTCTTCCTCCCCACCCCCCCACTCCCCTTCCTTCCCCTCAGCGTAGGTATCACTATATGTCTGAGGTCTGATACCACCTAGCATTTACTAGGAACAGCGGCAATTAATTTCACTGGCATATTTTTGACCAACCCTGGTGTCAGCAGATTTTGAGTCCTTTGAATTCAGTTGGAATGAAATTTTGGTAAAAGTAGGTTCCATTTGACAAATATTTTTTGAAAAACATCTGTGCACAAAATACTGTTTTTTAATTTTTACAGATTTAGATTAATCGGTACTTTAATACCAAGAGAACAGACATTTGCATGATTTAATGCTTATACTTAGGGCTAAACAAGTTTTCTTTTTTAAAACTAAACATTAGTTTTAAAAGATTAGAGCACATTAGTTCAGATAGATTGATAGTGTGCAGCCATTTACAAGTTGCACGCATCATGAAGACCAAAGCTTACTGTTAAAATGCAGCCTATGATTAAATCTGTTTTTTACTTTGGTGGAATTTTAATTTTTTGACTGTTTTGTAAACCTTTCAGAAGACTGGCAGCAGAGGTAAATCTAAATGCTCTTGAATAAGGCCAACATTTCCTTTTAATAGGGAAACTTGGTGATTTCTAGTGCATTTCAGAAGCTACAAACTAAGATAAAATATAATTTGTACTTGAAGTGGAGTTTGCTTGAAGCCTTCTGAAATGTGAGTGTAGAGATTCTGTTATAGCATGCTTAATGGGACAACTTTCATATAATCATGTCACCTAACGTCACTAAATTTCTGTTGTCTGTATTAGGAGATCACCATGACACATAAAGTATTTTTCTCCTTTACACTTTTTTACTTACTAAATTTGACAGAACTTTCTGTACAAACAGTGTTTTCTATTTCTATTGGTGTTTTTCACAGGTTGCACTGGGAACTGAAGGACAGGTGTGGGCCTTTCACCTAGATTAAATATGCTTACATAGCTGGAATTAAGTAGTTGTTTCAAACATTTGTTTGGAATAATATTCGCACTTCATTCTTTGTTTCTATTTTAAGAGCTGTTATGAACTTTCACTGTGATCAAAAAAAAAAAGTAGATTTCCATTTCCCCGTCTTTCTATTCCCCCTTTTTAAATGGCAGGCTTTTCATTAAATTAGAAAACATATAAACCGCATAACCTTAGAGTAATTGCATATAGTCATAAAATAAACATAAATTTGTAGGGAGAGAGAAAAAAGTACCAGGACCCTACCCTTGGTACCTTTTTACCAGCATTGGTGTCCTCTGAAAAATGACTGGTTTATTCTTTTGAATATTTTAGTAAATTTTTTTTTTTCTCAGTTTTTAAGCAAATGTTAGTTCTCTTATTTTAATATGGTTTATGAAATATTCAATAATTAAGTATTGATTGCTGAGCTATTCGGTTTCACTTGTCCATTTGTCATAATATAAATACCGTGTTGGGCTGAATCATCAGCCAAACTACTTGACTTTGAACAGTGTTTCTCAACTGTTTATGATGAAGAATTGGACAGAGTTACAGTGCGGTAGGAAAATTTCTGAAGTATATTAAATGTGTATTAGAAAAAGTTCAAACCTTCAGTAATGAAGTATGTTGGTTTGTATGCAGTTGCACAGTTGAGAATATTTCTTCTTCTCTAAATACTAGAATATCCTCTCTTGGAAGATCACATGGAGGTAGTGTGTCAAAAAGGAGCTTAAAAAAACCCACCAAACCAATCACCCAACAGTAGAATAAACAAAGTTGCTGATGTGAAGCCTCTCATTTATTTCTTCATGTCAGTATCCTTGCCTCTTTGCAGGAGGGCAGCCTTAATTTTTGTTACTGTTCAGCAGAGGCCATCAGATGAAAAGGGCAAGTTCACAACAAACAAAAGGAGGTGGTGCTTAATGCCTCCTGTGAGTAAGCTGTGGAGTCTTTTGCCACGTGATCTGCTGGATGCTAAAAGCTGAAAGGCAAAAAAAAAGTTCAAAAAGTCCATGGAAGTAAAGGATGCATGATATGTACGTATATATATGCATTAACATATATATATATACACGTAAAAATCACAAAATCTCTGCTTCATGTAGTTCCTGGACCAGAGACTAGATGAAGATGCCAGGTACCTACTGCTGTATGCTTGCCCTGTTCTCTTCCAGGATGATTGCTGTTGGCCACTTTCAGAGACAGGACACTGATTTGAATGGATCTTTGGTTTGATATACAAATAATTCCTGTGTTAGTGCCCTGTTGCTTGAAAGAACTGTCACTTTTCAGCCTTTAGTCCAACATGAATCAAGTGCCACCTCTTGTTTGGTTTTGTTTGCAAGCAGAAATGAACGTCCATTTCAGACCTCTCTCATTCGGTTTACTTTTCCCAAATTCTTGAAACCTAACCTGTAAATCTGCTCCTCTGTGGAGCTCTGTAAAACAGAGATTTACCTACTAGTATGTGTTCCTTGTCTTTGTTAGGTCTTTCAAATTCTCTGTATATGCAAAATCAGAAATTTAAAATCATGGGACCCTTTTGTGTTTAACCTGTGTCTCCCTGTTTTTCTGCAGAATTCCAGTCTCATATTTCAGACGGAAATTGTTGTTTGTGTATTGCATGGATACAAAAACAATGACTACTCTATAGAATGTATATGCAGACAGTAATAATTTTATTTGGAGCGCGGTCTGAGGAGTGTCAAGGGATATTATGTTTAATACAATGAAAATGAAAAGTCCTATTGTATGACAACCTATTCAGTGAGCACTACTTCCATTCTGTCCCTTAAAATAAATCGGGTATTCATGTAGCTAAATAGTATCACAACTTATTTACGTAGAAGTACTAAATTGAAACTGTGGAAGTATTCTGGTGTTTTGGAACTTTTGTGCACGGTACTCTTCAATTTTAATGTTTTTTTTCAATCCAGCGTGTGCCTAGGTGAAGGCCTCTGGTCTGTGTGAAGGCCTGTACATAGGTTCACTTCTCACTGTTTACTTGTGGCGTTGTAGGTTTTTTTCAGACATGCTCTTAGGCAGCCCGCTTCTCAAGAATAGAAAGGTGAAAGCAAATTTCTCAGAGAGCTTAAGATTTTGACTTTGAAAGTTAGAGTACTTGTGTTTCCTCTAGGTTTTAGCTGAGAACTTTGGCAATCTTCGTCTTAATTTATAAAAAAAGTAGTTTCACTTTCATAGCGTTTTCTTAGTTCTCGGATTCTCCAGAGTATACTCAAAATAATATTTATATGTTAATGAAATATAGATTTATATAGTGTTGCCAGTTGATTAAATCACAAGTTCCTCATGAGTTTTAGAAATTTCCTTCTCTTGTTGTAGGAGGATTATAGGGAGCGGTGGCGTTTAGTCTTTCTGGTACCAGATTTTGGAAGTGGCTGGGGAGAGATACGTACCACAATGTCTCCGTCACAGGTCTTAGCCACTGTATTTCTACAGTAGAGGGAACTAGTGTCCCCTGAGTACAGGCCTTATTGCACAAAAGCAGTAAAGCATGTGCATACAAGTCCTGTCCAAAGTCCACCTCGTGCTGCAGCTTATCCAAGGAAGAGGATAGCCAAGCCAGGGACAACACTGTCAGAAACATTAATGAAGCCTATGCTCGGCCTGTCTTTTCTCTAGGTTTCTTGCTCTGTCTCTGCCATATGACCAGACACATGACAGACAAGTCATGTTAAAGGTCTGCAAACTGTTGGGAGAGATGGCACCCAGAAGTAATTTTGTGTCACCTCATAAGCACTTTGTCTTCTCTGCAGCTCTGTCCTTTAGGAAAGAGCACAAGCAGGACGATTCTGTGGGCTGGGTGTATTGGCCCAGTGAACAGGACTTGAGAGGGTGGTTGTTTCTAAGTTTAGGGCTCAATTTTGCTTTGAGAGAAAGAAGCATTTGGCATTTCTGTACAGGGAAATTGACTGAATAGTTATTGTAGAATAGCTTCTGAAGTAGCCATTCTTAATAGTATAATTCCTCCACAATATTACAGTTCCTTCCAGAGGAGGAACTACTGTGGGATATTTATAATGGGGTTGTTTGTTCTACAGTAGCTGCTACAGGTAATTTCCCTTTGTTCCCTGGGTTCTCACAACTTTCCTCATTCCAGAGCAAGCTGAGTGAAGTCTATGTACCTTCACGTTTTCATGCAGTCATTTTAAATGCAGTGCATGAGGACAATAGGCAAAGCAACGTTCAGTAGAGCAGTAGTTCACTTAGAGTTCAGGTTGGCATTTGCTTATTGCTTAAGAGATGACTGTTCTAAACTCTAAAATCCCAAGTGCCTGACATCTATTATGCTTAGGCAGAACTTGGGTAGGTCTAACTTGTCTTAAATGTGGGTTTATTTGAACAAAGTTCTCAAGATACAAGTGTTTGTCTCTATTGCTAATTGCTCACTGTCTGTTTTAGGATGTGCTAATACAGTGCAGAGGTGGTTGGATATTAAAGCAATACAGAAATCAGTCTTCTCACTTTTCCAAGCTTGTTTCTTAGAAGTACACTCAGTGTAATAGCTGAGGTATCATAATGCTCATTGGTACTGAGAACTTTTCCAAGCATGGATTTTGAAAAACAAGGTTGACCAGAACTCTACAAAACTATTAACTTTGCAAAAAATAGTGGATCTTATGTGAAGGAAGAGGGCTATACTGTTCCTCAACAAATACAGGATTTTCTTTGAGGGGACATTTGGCGGGTTTCACATTCAGTAACTTGAATACTGAAAAAAAAATATGACAAGAAGGTGGATGTATTCATCTGTGGTGGCATAGCGGGATTGAGAATAAAAAGATTTGAAGTCTGAACCCAGTTGTATGCTGTACTAAGAACTACCATAGTTGGTCTGTGGTGTAGGCCCACAAGCTCTT
The DNA here is from genome assembly GCF_964106895.1 of Numenius arquata. Taxonomy (NCBI): domain Eukaryota; kingdom Metazoa; phylum Chordata; class Aves; order Charadriiformes; family Scolopacidae; genus Numenius; species Numenius arquata. The sequence continues at coordinate 41,862,881 of NC_133576.1, forward strand.
GAACTTGAGTGTGGAAATGACAATACCCATTGTGGTGAATGATACAGTTCACACTTTTATTCTCTGGTTATGGTTTCTGGCAGGTTCTCATTCAGCAGCAAACATATCACTGAGATAGAATACCTCTGCACATTGCTGAATGACCCAAATAGTAGATAGCAGAGATAGAATAAGGAAAGGGACAATGGGGCAGGAGGGAGAGGAGGTGAAAGGAAACTCAAAATATTTAGGGTCAAAGCAATGATCTTTACAGGGAAAAATACTGAAGTATAGGAAGAAAAGTGCTAGCAATGCAAAGAGAATGAGAGAGGATGAGTTGTGCAGAGGAGAAAGTTTCATACCTCAAAATGAGATGACCCCACAGATCAGGATAAACCCCCAAGGAATATTGCCACTGATTCCAATTTAGTTCTGCATTATTTCTGCCAGTTAAATGCTATTGTGCCATACTTTACTAGTCTTTAATTTATGGATCCAATAAGAAATTCTGCCTCTTCTTTGAGCCGAGTTGAACAAAGAGGTGGGAAAACGGGGACAGTGACATTATTAGGAAACAGCTAAAGCGCTCTGCGGAAGTAGTAATCACTGCCCGGAAGCCAGATGCAGAGGGCTTAGGTACAGAAGGGGCTATGAAGTTGTTATAATTTTAAAGGAAATCAGTAACCCAGATAGCAGGTTAGTGGCAAGTTCTCAAACATGGCGAATGACTACATTTGAACTTTTAAAACATGGAATAGAATGCTCATGTGACTTTCGCTGCTTTTACCTGCTTCATCTTGCACAACAGTCAATAGACAGTGAAGTATTTTTAAAGCTGTTGCAAAGGTTATGCTATCTAGTAGAGAACTCTGTCTCTTGCTGTCATGAAATCAAGATCAGCTGCGGCACTGGAGGATGCCTTTGTCCATCTTGAAGGCAAGCTTGTATAACTCAGCGTCAGAAGTGTTACAATGGTCCTTTTGGGTTTAATTTTTAAGTGTGAAGTAAGTAGATATGAAGAAACATTAAGGAAATGTCACTAATTTTAATGTTCTGATCATTTTAATATCTGAGTTTGTCTCCTTTTTTTATCCCTCGATATAAGTATACCTAAATAGAATACTTTGGTAGAACTGTGACAGGGACCGAGGGGGTCACATACATACCTTGAGAAGTGGAGTATATATTTAATGAGCTGGGTGACAGAAATGCAGAGAAACTATCTCATTGCTATGGGGATTTTCAAATGCAGTCTCACATGACAGAGGAACTGATCTAACAACTCCATAATTCAAAGAAAGAGATCCTGTCACTTACTTTGTGCGGACATTTGTAGCACAGAATCGTAGAACCATTGAGGCTGGAAAGGACCTCTGGTGGTCACTTGGTCCATCCTCCCCCTGCTCAAGCAGGGCCACCTAGAGTCTGTTGCCCTGGACTGTGCCCAGTTGGGTTTTGAGTATTTCCCAGGATGCATTATCTACAGCTTCTCTGGGCAAGCTGTGCCAGTGCTCAGTCAGTGACTGGAAAAGGCTTCTAATTTTACTGGACACCGGTGAATCTTGTCCAGAGAATAGACTTTGCAATGGCCCAGCTGTAGGGAAAACTTCATTTGAAATTTTTGTATTCTTGGGTACCAAATTTAAATGACCACAATACAGAATTTTTTTCAGAAACAGTGATCCACTCTTGGGGTGGCACTTTGTCCCCTGCTACTCTTTATAGTCCATTGGTGAGTATTTGTGCCTTGGTCTATGTAGAAAGGAGAAGGCCAGCAGTGCATTGCACCACTTGGTTACTTTATGACATTTTTGGGAGGAAGAGGTAATGTTTAAATGAGTTATGTAGACTGATGTCAAAATGGGAATAACAGAGTCTAAGATGGATGAAGTAGGAAATCGAATTTTGAAACTGCACTGAATTTTTAAAAATTGATGCAAAATTGTACCAAAAATTTTCCTATACTGTTCAGAATCTACCATCTCAAGTAATTTTTTTACTTTCAGTTACTAATTTCTTTGATACTTGGAAAAGTGTTTTAAAACAAACTTATTTTGAACGAGAGAAGTATTTTAAATCCTCACCAAATAAAGAAATACATTCTTGAACTTAGACTCGCCCACTGTGTTGGGATGATGCTTTAAAGAAATAAAACCTGCCTTCTTTCATATGATAGAGCTATCAGTTTTTGCAGTATCTGTATTTCCAGATAGTTCTGAGTTATGAACCTCTTTTGAGGTTATAATTTAAGTTTTCTCTGTATTCACATTTGTGCTATTGGTCCCCTTTTAAACATCTTTTTCTTATAGTTCTTATAGTTAGCAGTGGTTTGCTTGTACAGTAGTGTAGTGTTTTATTAATGCTTACTGCTTCCTCACTTGTTACTTTCCAGAGACAGTAAGTTTACAAAAGTCAAGAAGTTACTGTTGTTATCATTTATATTTTGCTTATATTATGGTGTATGGAATGTCGCTAATGAAACAGAGTATTCTGAACAGCTTCACTTCAAAAGAGCTGTTAGATTCATGACTGTAGGAAAGGGACATACGCTTTCCAGGCTGAAATAAAGGATGCTTTCTGTAGCTGGACCTTTATGACAAGTTCTGATTTAATCTCGTCACAGGCAAATAAAGGTTTCTTGTAAACTCTAAAAACTTAAACATACATAAAACCTGCATATTTTTATGCCATTCCCTGAACTAACACATTAGATAAGGCCCATAAAATAATCTTTTCCCTTAATATACTTCATGCATAGAGATCTTGGCGTACTTTTTGTTTTCTGTTTTCGGTCAGTTGTTTTCATTCCCAAGGTGCTTCACATGTAATCATTTGAACTTACAGTGGTTACAAAGGAAGACCGATGATTGACTAGACCTTGTTCCTTGTTTGTTTCTATCCTGTAGAAGTTATGGCTGTGGCATGGTAACAAGTGGATTTTAGTACTCCCATGGTCAGTAGATCACTTAGTGTTTTGAATGTCTAGAGCTCTCCAAATAAGCTTTGGCCACCAGGGGCTTTGTGAACCTCAATTAATTGATGTACACAAATGTTCCTATTTCTATAGCTGACTGACTCCTCGGCCTAAAACCAAAGGAGGTCAAGATTGCTATTCTAGCCAATTCTTCTTTCTCCCCTCATTCCTTCCTAACATGTCATTAGACGTTTCTTGGCTCACAATAGAAGTTACAAGTGTTCTCTTGGGATTAGTTGTACTGGGGTAGGATTGCAGACATCATAGAACAAAGTCTGAAATGTGGCAAGGGCAGGTGTTTTATCAGGGACCGTATCTTGAACATTACTTGTTTTTGTTGGTAACTAAGACTGCCTTCAGCAACAGAAGTCTGTGAACTCGTGTGTCTCCATTTCAGTGATAGTAAGGAATCGTAAAGATGGAAATTATTTGGCTACTGATGTTTTGACCCAGGTCATTCTTGCTTATTGCTAATATGGTTAAGAGTAGATAACAGCATCTTCACAGAGACTATTAAAATGCCTTTCTATTTGGTGTAAAAACATGCTGTGTGAGCCAACCAATTTCCATCCGACTACTTGAAACAAACTTCAGGTCATGATACTCTGGTCAGGCTCTTGTGTTCAGTAATGTCCCTTTTTCTGAGATTCAGTGCTGCTCTGTGAAATCAATTTATGCTTGTACCAAAGAACAATGTTTTATAAAAAGTTTCGTATTGGATAAAATATTTATTCATGTATATTGGATGTATGTTGACATTGTAGGTTGTGTATGACGTACCTCCAAGCAAATAAGCAAATGCCTGTTAGTCACAAACATGAACTCTTAAAAAAAGTGTTAAACTGAATGAATAAAATAAGTTATTTGTCAAACTGTGGTTCTTCGAGAAACTTTCTTTGTGATTCTGCAGTCTGATCGCTTTCTTATAAATTATGAAGCTTTTTTCTGGGGCGTTGCTGTTGAATTAACTGACTTGGTCCAACTGACCATCATCAGCTTGGAAGACCAGGAAAGCTACAGCCTCATTGGCCTGCCTAGTGAACTCAGGAGAGAAAGGGTGTGCAAGTATCAAAAGTTTAAAGCTGAAGTGAAACATTAATATTATGACTGTTCTTTTGTGAGATAATTATTTTTCTAATCCTTTCCTACTTTCCTTTTCTTCCTATTTTTTCAAAAATTGTGTGTAGCGCATTATTCAGTTCATCCTCAGATTTGTTATGATCTTTTGAGTGAGTGTCAGAAGATACTATGAAGTCAAGGTGTAAATGAGAACTCCATGCTATTGGGATTTTTTTGTGCATATATGTGAACTTTCTGCTTTTTTAGTGACATATGCAAGTGCAGATTTTTTTTCAAAAAAATTTGTTTTCATTAAGTTACCTCATTTGCTACATATCTAGTATGCTATTGGGAAACCGTGGCCTGGGGTAAAAAAATACAGGAAATAAAACTTTTAAAGTAATTGGCTCTACAGTTTAGAATTAGTGGTATTATTTTAGAATCTGATTTAAATATTGTTTTGTCTTTTAATTCAGTCACCATGATGTTGCTGAGATTTTTTTTTTTTCCAGGTTAAGCAGAAAATCAGCATAAATTAAAAGAGCAGAAAGTAGACATACCAAATAATGCCTTGTGTGTGTTCAGCCACTCTTACGGGAGGGTTCATTATATCTTGAAAAGTAAATGTACCCTAAATTTACCCAGTTGTGTAGATGGGAGATCAATTCTGATTCTCTAGTAAAAATGGAGTTTAGATACTAAGAGAAGAGAGTAGTGAGAAAAAAAATATTTGTATCCAGTTTTTACATGATCCGACAGACGCATTTAATATATAAAAGAACCATGATATCTTTGAGAGAGGTCAGCTGATGCATTAGAGTCTTTGCACATATTTCCCCCCTGTATTTAAATGGGAACTTGTCAAGTTCATAATACGTAATTTTAAATTTAAAAAAGAAGGCGACAATCTGTTGCACAATTCATAGGTGAACATAAGTTGTTACTTGGAATGAAAACAGAAAAAGATGCAAGTAATTTAAAAAGTTTGTTCTCAGATATTTATCTAATATTTTCTGTCTCTTTAAATTTTGCAGGACAGTTTTACTTTCAGAGCTTACTAGGATCTGTATTTCTGTTAAAAATCACAAAGCAGCTTTTAATGGACATTTTGCAGAAGAGTTAGAGTAATTTTCTGTGCAATGTTAAGTTGACTTGGCTTATAATGGTTTTAGGTCAGGAATTTCTTTATTTTATTTCCATTTGTAAGGTCATGTTGATATTTTATCATGTTACCAGAGACACCATAATCGCACACAAAAAAAGGAGTTTTTCATATATCATAGTTGGGGGGGGGGGATGTGTGTTCGATTTGTTTGGTTTTTGTTTGGTGGTTTTTTTTTTGTTGTTTGTTTGGGGTTTTTTTTGTGTGTGTGTGTGTTGGGGTTTGTTTTGTGTTGTTTGTGGAGTTTTTTGTTTGGTTTTTCTTGGTTGTTTTTTTTTTGTTTTGCCTTTTTTTTTTTTTTTTTAAGTAAAATGTTTGAAGATTTAATGAAACATTGTGAAAATATGTGGGTACTTGTGGGCAACCAGTTCATTTTCTGGAGCAGTTTGATCTGTTAGTCCTTTAATAGTACTGAATTGTAACACTGGAGAAAAATACCAGTCTGTCAGTGGGTATTTCTCTGGTCAATTTTACTTCACCTCTTTTAAAGTAATAGTGATTGTACTATATGTAGGCTTTCTTATTTAGAGCTGTTTGAATATTATTTTGACTTCTTTTATTGAATATATTTTTTTAAAATGATCTTAATGTAAAATGGTGTTTGGTTTTGTCCCATGTGGTTCTTCTACTGCCCTGATAGGTGCTGAGTCAATGATGCAGTATCATTCTCAATATTTTATTTTCTCTTAACTTAGAATAGATGGCAAACTGAGCAGCCAGTTATTCTTAAGAAAGTAAAATTGCTGGGTGGTGTTCATTTACTGTTTTCTATTGATTCTATTTTCTTGCAAGATTTTGATTATAAAGGAAACAGGGATTTCCCTTGTTGGTTAAGGTGCTTGATTATTTCACATCTTGCTTCTAAATTTAATCTTTACCAATAATTGTGCTTCCAGATTTCAGCTTCTGATTCCACACATATTCCTTCAGTGGCAATGTTGGCTTCAGTGTGCCTGGGTACTTGTCCCATCCTACTCTGTCTCATATGTTGTGCCAACATGGCATCCATTTAGAGAATTTCCCCCCTCTGGCATAGAATCATAGAATGGTTAGAGTTGGAAGGGACCTTAAAGATCATCGAGTTCCAACCCCCCTGCCATGGGCAGGGACACCTCCACTAGAGTAGGTGTGTCACTAGGCATAGTCAGCAAAGAGCAAAAGGATGGATATTAAATGTGGAACATGCTAAACTTTCATTAGGAAACAAAGAAAACCAAATTGTACTTTGGTATGTCCTCCACTATTAGAGGACAGTGAAGATATAAGTAGACTATGAACCAATTAAATGCCATCTGACAGTTGTGTGACACAAGAGTTGAGAGGTGCGGGATCTGTCCCAGTTAGAGGCAGATTCTGTGCCTGTGGAATTTGGCATTTTTCGGGATGTTACAGAATCTAGTACTTTGGCCGTACAGTTTGCCATTCTCCTGCAACTCAACACCAAGTATTTTGTTTGTCTCTTCCTTTGCAGTTGCATCGCAGTTTCTTCTTGTAGTCTGATTTCACCTTTCCAAAAAAGAATTAGTTTGAATTACAGTGCTTGCTACCTATAACTTGATGAAACTCAGCAGTAGGAGTCAGGAAGCTTAGTTGAAGTACAGTGTGCATTGGAAGAAGAGTGGAAGTTAAAAATGTAGCCTAATGAGCTTGTAGGAAGGCATAAACATTATGGCCAGGGAAGATGAGCTGCTGAGGCTGGGCACTAGCTTTGGTTTTCTTTTGGTACAGAATGTTGTTGTGAGCAACCTTGAAAGGCAGAACTTGTGTGTTTTTCTGGCTTTCACGGAATCCGTACACAAAATTCTTATCTTTGAAAATAACCCCTGTCAAATTCTTATTGAGTTATGACACATAGGTGAAGATGTTAGAAAAGGGATATTAAGGATAAATAGGAATAAACAATTAATAAATAGATTGTCACAGTGAAATGGGAATCATAGAATCATAGAATGGTTAGAGTTGGAAGCGACCTTAAAGATCATATAGTTTCAACTAGAGGAAGCACTTGAGCTAGGTAACCTTTACATGAGAATGATTTCTGGGTTCATTGTGTATGAAAACTCTTGTATGTGTTAAAATGGTGAAACCATTAGTGTTCATAAGCTCTGAAAGCTAGGGGATGGAGGCTATTTACTGAGGTAAATATTTTCAAGCCATTAATTGCATTAAAAACTCACATTGTCTTTGCAGGAGGAGAGACTTCAGCATGCAAACCTTCATCTGTTCGGCTTGCACCATCGTTTTCATTCCATGCTACTGGCCTTCAGATGGCTGGACAGATGTCCCATTCACATCAGCAGTACAGTGATCGTCGGCAGCAGAACATAAATGACCAACAGGTTTCTTCTGCCTTATATGCTGAACAGCTTGAGCAACCTTTATTATTAACAAACCAGGTAAGTGATAACAAAAAAGTCATTGCAGATTAATAATTCTTTCTCTAAACATATTATACACCCTCAAATTACAAGATATGGGAATATGTTTTTGTGAGGTTTGGGGTTGTTGGGTGTTTTTTGTTGTTGTTGGTTTTCTGTTTTAACTAATTAACTCCTGATTCTTCAAGGATGGGTGGATGAATAAGTTTCTGGAAGTTGTTTTTAAACATCTGGTACATATGTATTCTACTTAGAATATTTTTGAGATGAGAGAGGAGAAAGATTGTCCAAATGGAGAGCTGGAAAGAGAGGTTAATAATAGTTGATTGATTTTTTTAGGGCTGTTTGATGTTAGAGTGTGATTGCATTATTATGTGTTCTAAAGGACAGTTTTCTAATGCAGAGTCACTGGTTAGTGTATTTGAAACAGAGAGGTTTGCACAAAAGATACAGTTTATTAACATACACTTTTTTTTTAAAAAAAGAAAAATCTAAAGCTATGCTATCATTGGGGTTTTCCTACTAATAATTTATTACTTGCTATTTCAAGGAGGTAAAATTAACACAGGAATTATGATGATTATGGATGCTTTTGAGCTGTCAAGATCAGTGTTTCTGCCTTACTGCTTTTGGGTTGCTAGAGCTGCTGAGCTTCCTAACGAATAGTGCTAGGTGACTAGCCACAAGAGCTAGTATTGCCCTGTGTAGGAGATAATTCTGTTGCTTTCTTAAAAATGGCACAGCCCAGTTGTGGGGATGAGAACACAGGTAGGTTTCAAAGCTTAAAAGCCAAAAGTCTGTAAGTCAGAGCTTCAAATTTTGGTGCAGGCACATTAAGCACGTTCCACTTAATGAGAATGGAGAGTGAAGTCTTTTGCTGCTACCAGATTCAGGTCTGTTCTTGTGTTTAGTATGGCTTTTATAGAAAAATCTACAGTACCATCAAGAGATGCTCTGTTGGTATTGCTCTGTAGGAAGGCACTTAAGCAGAAAGAGGGAAGGATTAAAGAGGATGGGAGTGGTCAAACTATGTGCCAGGATAGGAGATACTAGGATTTGGAGATCTGTAATGACTAGGGCTCTGTGAAGAATGGCAAAATGAACGGAGCTGGCAAAGAATGTTTTTACTTTCATGAGAGCCACTCAGTAGGAAGAGTGAATTTGCTCATATATAATAGTATTTAGCTTGAGAAATCTACAAAGGTATTTTATGTGACTTTTTTAGGTTAAAGGTCCCCCAAAACCTCCACAATGAGGTTAGTGAATCAGTCTGCCAGTTAAGAAAAGTTGCTGTGTTCCTTAAGCCTTTCAAGATACTTACCTAAGCATTACACTCTGGGATCACATTTATGAGCTTTAGTGTATATTAGCGCTTAGTTGTTCATGTTTTCAAATCAAAAAGCAAAATCAAGGAACTTGATCATCATCCGTTGCTGTTTGTGGTTGCAATGGCTGTTAAATGGTAGCTGAAGAATATTTTTTGGGGAAAGCCAGGAATTGCCGATCAAAGAACGCTGCCCACTGAGATGAGGATGTAAATGTAGGGAAAAAGCCGTGGTTGGCTCTGGAAAGTTATCCATATGAAGAAATGTTTAGCTGGCCACCTTGATAATGACAATCAAGCTGTCTTTGCATCACTAATATTATTTATCATTTTTCAAGTTGCATCTTGTTTTTTCTGCATTGTAGTTTCTGTCTTCCTGTTATACTGTAATTGCACCGTTGAAGTCTTTATATTCCTCTGCGTAAGCAGCTCAGAATTGTTACTGCTTTATTCCTCGTCAGCTGCTTTCAGCACCCTTGATTTTGGTGGTGGGCAACTTTTTGGAATCTTCTGACTACTTGTCTTTTGTGACTCTTTCCTTCTTTGAGTTCTTGTGCTTCTCCCATCAACAAGTCCCATAAAGAGTTCTTCTCACCAGATTCCAGGTTGGGAGGTTCTATATGAGCTTCTTTTGGGGAGTCTCAATTGCTTTTTGCCTTTGCGCTACACTTCTGGTTAATCTTACCTGCAACCCCAAATCCAGCCAACATCTTTATGCTAGTGAGTCAGATCATCTGCTCTAGACCTTGTCTCTGTGCAAGAAAATTTTCTGGTTCTTTCTCTTTCAATAACCCTTTTGTCAGCTCCAGTTCATCTTGATTAAAACATAACTTACTGGTTTTTTTTTCTCATAAAAGCCACAATTCTCTATTGTTGAAGGCTTTGTGCTGTCTTATTTCTCCATTGCTGTGGACTACCATCTTGCCTTTCTCTCCAGGTGTATCTGCATATCATCTAGGTTTTCATGTCTAAATGATACATGCATCTTACAGATCTTTTCTTTATGACATTTCTACAGGAATCCTTTTTCTTCAAGGTATTGCCTTGAATATGCTGCAACTTGTTTCTCTCTGTCCTTGATAAAAGCAGTCCTGTCCTGTATATGTCAATTCTGAAAAACTCTTGGAGAGATCATTTTCTGAACTGTCCTTGTGTGGTTGTTTCATTCCTCTGTTGGAATCCCACCACTAGTTCTTTCTGTTGTTGCGGGCTTGTCTGTTACTAAAGGTTGTAACACCAGACTAAACTTTTAGTAATGACAAACTGTCTTCAGTCGCATAAGGTGACATATGCCTATGTTTTCAAGTACATATGGTTAAGAAGATCATGTTTTCAAATTGGGCAGCAAATGGAATAGGCTCAATGTATGTTGTAGAAGGCTTGTGAGATTGCTCTAATAGCCATAAAACATAGGAAGAAAAAGGTGACTTTTGGCAGATACAGGAAGTGTAATTCTTAAAGGGTAGGTCCTGTTAATGCAATGTCTTGCATCCAGTCAAACAGACAAGAAGTTTGGTCTCTGTGCTTCAGTTTCCCATCATTTCCTAATGCAACAGTGGCCATCAACAGCCTGGATGGCTGCGTCAGCTTTGGTGCTTACCCAGTTTCAACAGCCTAGAAGTAGCCCATTTGGGTGCAAGCATCCAACCATCGATTAATAGCGAGTTGCCAGCCCCTTTGCTCCTGAGAGTCCTCCATTACCTTGTTGATTCAGTAGAAAGATGGGTCAACGAAGCAGGAATCTCCCAGGGTCAGCGGTGGTTGTGCCGGGGTTGCCAAGCAAAATTCTTTCCCGGGCTCCAGCCACCATCTGCTGGCCAGAGTGCCACACTGCATTGCCAGCCTTGCTGCAAGGCGGTGCTCTGCCTAGGCAAAATTGCCTCTTGCTAGGAAGGTCTGCCCTCTCCTCTCTGAAATACTCCATCGTTTCAATAAACTTGCTCCTGTTAAATAATTTGCGGAGCAGCTGAGCATATCACTGAGTGAATCTTTCATTGACGGAATCAAGAATACAAGGGTTACAAAGGGTACTTTCTTGATTGCTACATTTGCTGAACTTTTAAACAGAGTATTTTGTCCAAATCCAGACAAAATTGACCGGCTTGAAAATGAAACCCAGTATGAAGCCTCAGCTTTTGGGATGCTGAAGTTTTGTAGAATATCAAGTAGTGCCTGTCTTGACAGTAGATTTCTTCAGGCTGCAGGAAGACATAAGGATACTGCTTGTCAGTTGCTAAGAGTAGCTCTTAAGTTTGAGCATGTAGAACAGCAGCGTTTTCTGTAAATGATGTCATTTGATAAATAGCAAAAATGATCTGCTTTATTACGTTTTTTCAGGTTATTTCTGTGTCTTTCTTTTTACTGAGGACCGACTCCTTTTTTGGAGGGGTATTGTCTTGTTCAAGTTCCATAATGATTTTCATTCATAACCAAATAATGGGGAAGCTAGGCCTTGAATGTTAATTTATTGTTTTTATTCCCACTCTGTCCCTCTTGTTTTTTTGATTTGTAATGGCTTGCAGACCATATTCTGGTATTTTATGAATCATCCACAGTAGCAGATTAAAGGTTAGGAAATAGTAATGACAATTTATCCTAAAGTTATAAATTATGTGTATTTATATTATGTTACCCCTAAAATATTATTTATATAATCTTCTCTTGCACCTATTGCTTTTTTGTTATGGCAGCCAAAACCTACTCATAATTGGCAAGAAACAAATAACAGGAAGATACTTCAAAGTCAACCAGACTGCTTTGTTTTTCACTTATTTATGAGGTTTTAAATTACAGTTAAAAACTTCCAGCTCTGTCCTTTTTTTTTTTTTTTTTTTTTTTCCTTTTTCTTTTTTCCCCCCTTCAGTAGTTAGGCTTAAGGCTTTTGTTTCCCAAAAACTGCTGGATGGATTGTAAGGGTTTACTTTGAATTTGTGATTCACCAAGTGCTGGGCCAGCTGGCAGGTTGGGGTCCTGCTCGTGGTCTTGTGGTCTTACCTCTCTGACAAGTGCCAGAGCCAGCTTCAGGAAAGCATTAAGAGCCTGTGGCCTCAAGTGAATAGTAAGAGATGGGATCTGTGGTACCTCTCTCCTTCAGCAGTAACAAACAGTAATATTTCTCTGTCCTGTTTCAGCTGGTTGCATGTTGAGAGTTCAACATAGCCTGATGTGAATGGAAGATAAGAGCTTAAAAGTTTTCACAACTTCAAACAAGCATTTCTTTTGTTCTGTGCTAATGTTTGTCTTCATCATGGATACTCAGATTGCCTGAAACTTTTTTCAGTTGAGTACAAAAAATTAGAAAATTGATTTACCTGACAAAGAAGTTGAGGTGAGATCCTGGGCAGATTTTGATAACAAATTCCAACAGTTTAGCTTTCATGAAGCACCTGGAATTCAAAGGTCAGGCTGACTGCTAAACATCTTTCTCTCTATATGTATCTAAGATAGTTATCACCTGCAAAATTTTAGGTTTTACTAATCAGATGTTGGCCAGAGATTTTACTGATTGCAACTGGATCATTGCAAAGTTAATGTGTTCTAGCAGGCAGTAGCAAATCCTTAGTTCAGTTACTCCACTACCTAATCAGCAACATTATTATTAGTGATGGTGAGACTTCACCAGAGTCTTGTGCTGAATGTGAGCACGCAATTCATTTCAGTAAAAGCATTTCTCTCACTTTCCATTCATCTTGGGCGTTTTTTAGAAAAATATGTTTATGCTCTGGCAACAAGAATTTCAGAGTGGGCTTTTTCATTCTCTTTCTTTTACTCCCCCTGCTCCCCACTGCTTTTTTAAAAAATGGTTGGACTGAATCTGGCAGATAACTCTTATTTCCTTGCTGGTTTTATTGATTTATTTAACTTTAAACTTTTCTGTTTCTTACTATTACTTTTAATCAGCAACGTTATTTGTTTGGCGAAGGAAGACAGAATTAGGAGGGAAATACTCAAAGAACACAAGTCAATGATTAAAGTAATTGGACTGAAATTCTGTCCCTACCTGCAGATAGTTCTGGCTCTGAGTACAGTCAGTTGGAAGAAGAGTCTTCGATTTCTCTTGTTCTCTGGCACATATGTGTTTTCCTCTTTGATAATTTTTCTAAAAATCTGAAGTTAGTGCTGTATCTTATGGGGAAGTGTTACTGTGGTTTGTGGTTATAGCAATTAAACATCTGTTTTGTTGACCCTCTGGAGACGCCATCTACTATGTGGCTGCCCACCACAGTATGGGATTACCATTGACTTCCTATTCTATATTATAGTGATGCAAGAAGGGTTTGGAATAGCAAGGGGCGTAGGAGATGAGACTGGTCCATTCAGTTCTTTAATATGGGGCTCTTAAATAGGTCATTGCAATTGGAGTTCTTGCTGAAAGTTAGCCTTATAATATAAAAATCTTTATTATTTATTCTGTTTGTAAAATGGAACTTGTACAATACACAAGCAGAATTTCTCTTTTTTCTTTCTTCCTTTTTTTAATGAATGTGGATAGTGATGGATCTTGCTTTTTAAAAAAAAATCTGAATTAAACCATTCCATTAACAGAAAATATGTATCTGCTCAGAATTTCCCGTAATCAAAATAAAATGCATTTATTAAGGAGCAGTGCCATCTGTTTTTTAGATAACAAAGCCAAAGGGAGAGAAATTTTATCTGTTCCTTCATTCATTAAACCTCAAAGACTATGCTAGTTAAAATAACATACCTGAGTTAAAAAGTCATAGTTTCCATTAAACACATCTTTTCTTAAATATGTTGAGTACATGTAAGTGGGGCTCTTGGTTGCCTTTGTGTCTGTTTGTTTGATTCTTCTTTGTTTAGACTAGTTACAGGTTGCTTCTCAGCACTATGTCATGTGTGTTTGGTTAATAGGTAAGAAAATAAAATTTCAGTTCCTTACTTGCAATGAAATTTTCATCATGATACCATCCCAGGTAGCTGTACTGTTTCCATTGAGGCGTAAGTGTGGACCAGTCAGAATGTGATGGGTATTTACTGACATATATAATTGTAATGAAATTAGTTTCTTGTCTCAGTCTGGAAAACCAAGCACGTCTTTTGATTTGTGTTCTTTCTTTGGGAAGACCTGAGGTTGCAGTGTTGCTCTCTGGCCACCAGATAGAGACTGAAGCTTGTGCAATAAGATTTTTCTTTTTCTTTCTTTTTTTTTTTCCTTTTTGTGTGCTTGAGTGTTCTTTGAAGCCAACAGGGAAATCAGTATTGCCCCAATGATAAAGAATTTGAGAGTGTTACTGTATAAAATGGATAATGACCACTTTGTTCCATAGTTTTCCATCATCAAGAAGGGAGCAATAGTCTCCAAAAGTATCTTGGAAAAAGGGGAGAATATTAAAAATTTTGCTATATAACAGGGGGAGGAAAAAAAGGTCAGTTCTTTCTCCTCTCCCACCCAAGGCTTTATGAACCCAAGATAGCAAAATAGTACCTGTTAAAAAGTTCACACAGGTTAAAGTATGAATGTGGAGTGTGTGACTGTCTAAAAGCACAATTTTCAAATAAGGTGCTGGCTGCAAGCAACATAGGGGTAGCCTGCAGAATTTTAATTATTTATGATTAGGGAACAGCAACAAAATAGATTTTTTTTTTTTTTTTTTTAACCAGGCTGCTTATTTAAGAGTTGAAATTAAAAGATTTTTTTTTAAGTAAGCAAGCAAATTTGACTTAGAAAATAAACATGAATACTTGTCCTACAAATTCCCTTGCTAAATTAGAGCGACATTATGTCTAAATAGTTGACCTGAATTATGGACTTCATCCACACTGAGATTCTTTCCTCAAAATGCATAACCTGTGTAATGGAGACCCTATGCTGGTCACGACAGCCTAGGACAGACTCATCCCTGCCGGTATTCACACACCGCAGCATGGCTTATTTTACTGGCAAAATCTAGCGGTGTTCCTGTGTTCCAGTAAGCTCTTTAAGTCAGATTAAGAAATTTAAAGGAAATACTTGCATTTGAAAAGCCTATAGCAGTGACAGTTGGGATTAGGACTAGATGCTGTTTAGTTGTTTAACAGTGCTGTGGGAAAGAACCAAAAGAGATCATATTTAGGTGTGATTTGCTTAATGGTTCACATTTGTTTGACAGATGAAAGGAAGAATCAAAAATGTTTTGTAAATGTCAGATAGTTTGTTTAGGAAACTTTAAAACAGACCTTCCTGATAGTTACAAAATGGTCATGCTTGTAATAAAAAAGAATTAAGGAATTAATTTGGTAAAACTGCTAAATGGAAATTGATAGTAGTGGGCATACCCAAAAGTGAATTGACTGGAAGAAACACCTGGGGCATGACACGGGTTAAAATTCCTTGAGGGAAGTTCAACTGTATTGTATTGTCTCTGAGAAACATTCCCTAATCAAAAAGACCACAAGTCAGCAGTCTTGCAGGGTTGTAAAAATGTTACGTGGGCATATTTTTGGAGTGGTGTGCATCAAAGCTTCGAATTGCCATTTCTCAGGAGCTTTCAACTCCACTGAGTTTCGTACCTGTTGGGAGTCCCAGCTTCATGCAAATGCAGTAACCTTACTGGTAGTGTCTTGTCTTTTCCCCCAGTCTTTAGCTCTCTCCCTTGTTCATGCTCTGTCTTGTTCTCTCACTCTTGCTCGCACTCTCATTTTCCACACACACCCCCCACCCTCCCCACCATGCACCCACCAGAGGAGACTGTGAGCTTAACTTTCTAGTATGGTTGCTTAGGTACCTGAGTTCAGGTCCAATTTCAGAAGTACAAACTCTCTTTATCACTTCTGTTTGTGAGAACTTTTTTTGGTCACTTCAATGGGATTTTTTTTTTTTATTTTATTTGGTCATCGAGCAAGAAAAGTGAGCTATTTGCACAGCCACCATCCTGAGTATTAAGTAATACCGTGAAAGATAGATGAACAGTTACACTTTTCCAGTTTGTTTATTAGTTCAGCAATACTGATATAAAAATCAGTTTCACTATTTTTGTTGACAGCTTCTGCTCTTTCCTCAGCTCTGCAGGAGGCTGCATATCAGTTTAGCCGTTAATAAGAGGCAGCAGATGAAATTAAGCACTTGGAAGTGAAGAGAGTTATGAGCGTGAGCATATTTGATGTCATGAGATGAGATAATGGGAGATGAGAGTTGTAAGGCTGAGTGTGGTGGTGCTCAATCAGCTCACCCTCTTAATACTGAGTAAGGAAGTAGAAGAAGCTTTAGCATCTATGAAACAAGCTTTTCTCCAGTGGAATTTCTTAAACTTGCCCTGTGGATTTCTGTCATTCGGAAGAGAGGGAATAGAGAGAGGCAGGCTAAGGGAGCAGTCACAGTAACCTCGCCACTCTCTCTCTCTCCTAGCTCCCCATCTGACACTGTCGCTGGGTGGGACAGAGAAGTTGCCAGAGCTTGTCTGGTGGTACAGTTGTGCTGTTAAGTAAGCGTCTGCTTGAACAGGTAGTCAGCGGTAGCCAAATGAAGCAGTTTGTGACTTAGTTTTTTCTGCCTTCACCTGGGGATACTACTCACCTCTAGCTTGCCACTTTATAAATCCTGAAATTTATCTTTTCAGGAACTTTATCTTCCAAGATTTCAAACAAATCTTAAGGAGGACTAGAAGTTGACTGGTAGATCCAGAATTTACATGGTGCATATATGTAAAGAAAAAAAGATTAATTGTGTGCCTCTAAGTCCTGTTTCTTCAGGAAACCAATTAAAAATTGGCCTGCTGTTGAAGACAATTTTGTTCTAAATGTAGTCAATTTTAGAAAAAACAAATGAGGAACATAACTACCAGGGACATTGTTTTAAAACTTTGAAAGTAGGTATGGTGTTCATGTGCATGCTTTATATTTCTTTAGATTTTCTTTAGGATTTAGATTTAGGCTTGGATGTTGCAAAGCATGGTAGACCTGAGGTTTTTTCTTTTGGAATTTCATAGCATTTAAATGTGGCGAACTGCCATAGATCTCCAGTAGGTTTTACTGTTAACTTCCATCTGTGGTTTTAATGGAGTTATACATTAAATATGGTTACAGTTCATGTATCAGTCAAGAGGTAGAGGAGTAATGTCAACAAGAATCTCCGTTGTCAAAGGACCTGTATTTTTAACTGAAGGAAAAACTGTTTATTGGAATTAAGCCTGTAAGGTATAGTGGGAGGAGAGGTAGAAATCTTGGGATTAATTTCTTTATGTTTTGATGAATTAAGTATATTAAAAAATAACTAAATTGTTACTTTCTTTTGGTTCCTATATTTGGGTTGGTCTTTTTAATGTTGGCTTAAAGAAAAAAATGTTACAATGAAATAGCTCATTTATGTGAAGAATATAATGATTTGGTATAGTAACTATATTGTTTAAGTCCTAACTTTTTTTCTGACTTATAATATGGTCATATTACAGAGGCGAATGCCCCAAACTTTCCGTGATCCAGCCACTGCTCCATTGAGGAAACTCTCCGTAGATTTGATCAAAACATACAAGCATATTAATGAGGTAATGGCTCCAGCTATCTTGGTAATGTGTATCTATGTGAAGTTTTTGTTTACAATACATTACTAAATATTTTTTCTATTAATAATTGCATGAAGAGAAAATCAAGCTTTTTCTCTGTTACTCACATCTCATTTGGGATCATGGATGTCACGGTCCTGCTTTCCATCCAGCACATAAGGAAGATTTTATCCTGGAATTTATTTTTCTGTTGTTTTATAAACAAATGTTGAGCTTTGCTATTGCACGATAAAGAGATATGAGTGGCACAAACACTCTTAGCTCACGCTAAAAACCTTTATGAATGCGTCTAAGGATTTTTAAGGAAAATAGTGAAGTGTTTTCTCTAAATTATTTTATTAATTATTACTGACAAATGTAAAATATAAAAATTACGTGGTTAATATAGGAAAGCCTCAGTCAGTTTCTAACTCTTTGGCAATAAATAGTAGGGAATCTGAAGGCATTTCTGCAGTGAGTACTGACTTCCCTCAAATTCTTCTTTTCCAGTCTTGTGGGAAGAGCAACTAATAACTTGTTTCTAGGCTACTTACCATTTTTAATTTTGCTGTGTGTATAGTGTACTGTGATGTATCTTTTCTTTTTGCACCTATGAACTCTAGGGATCAGTGTTATTAGTGCATTTATTTAGCTCTGCTTTCTGAGTTTTTAAATTATTCATCAAGACTTTGCTTTGGTATAATGACTTGACTTCAAATAGAGTTGTAGCAGAAGAGGATTGTTTGTTTTTCCAGTAGTAGAAGTTGCATTTTAAAATGACAGGATTAGATATGATGACTATAATAGCTGATTCTATTCTTTATTGAACCAATGCTGTAAAAAGTGCTCTTACTTTTCATGCTCAGGTTTACTATGCAAAAAAAAAACGGCGGCATCAGCAGGGCCAAGGAGATGATTCAAGTCACAAAAAAGAGAGAAAAGTTTACAATGATGGCTATGATGATGACAACTATGACTATATTGTAAAAAATGGGGAGAAGTGGATGGATCGTTATGAAATTGACTCTTTAATAGGCAAAGGATCATTTGGACAGGTAATGTGAATGAGCTGAGCAACCTATAATTCATGTGAATCATAATATGCATTTCACTTGAAGTGTTATTCCTGTTTCATTTTGAAATTAAACTCATTTCTCTTAATCCTGTTACAGTGAGTGCCTGCTGAAGGCACTCGTATTTTGTGCCGTTTCTTGTTACTACAGATAACACTTGAATGTACTTCAGTATATAGATCTGGTAAAGCATTTTGCAATGAGCGCCTCTCAGCCTATTGCCATCAGTTCACATTTTTAGCTGTTTGGGTTGGGTTTTTAAATTAAAACAACAGGCTAGTGCTGGGGATTAGCTATTGCAAATGTTACGAAGTAATATTTGTTTTGACTTTTCGCAGCTGCAGTCAAGGCTTGAGAAAAAGGCTGGAAGGAGGATGGAGCTCTTGTTGCTTTTGTTATTTTTTCTTGGATTCTGCCATTCGTTTTACAGTATTGTTTCTGATGATTTGGTAATCGCATTCGGATATAACGCTTGCCTTGGTGAAGCCTCGGTGAAGCCTCAGTTCTGTTTTGTGACATCGCTGCAATAAATGTCACATGATCAATTGTGGTTTTATTGTAGTATCAAGTAAGAGAAGAAACTTAAGAAATTTAACTGGAAACAACAAAAGTTCTAAAAATGTTTTCTCTGAATTCAGAAAGTGAAGAAAGATTAGAAAGTGAGTTTTGCTGTGTTTTGAAAACTTGAAGGATTTTACTAATGTATTTGACTTTTCTCTTTCAGGTTGTAAAGGCTTATGATCGAGTGGAACAGGAGTGGGTGGCTATCAAAATAATAAAAAACAAGAAGGCTTTCTTAAACCAAGCCCAGATTGAAGTGCGACTGCTTGAGCTTATGAACAAACATGACACTGAGATGAAATACTATATAGGTATTTGAATAGTTGTTCTTCATTTTTTATTTAATCAAATTATGAATATTTTAGATCTTGCTATATAGTGTAAGATGCTTCTGGTGCTAAAGAAATGGAAAGAATAATACAACTTTTAAAATTACTAATATTTTTTAGTGCAAATTTTCCAGTTTGCTTTGCAACAGGACTAGATCCAGAAGAGGAATATAAAACATTATTTGGGATTATGGTCTTGTTACTTTGTAGCATCGAGATCTTTTGTAGAATTTTCTTTTTCCAGTTAATGATATGGACACCTGAAGAAATTGCCGTGGACTGGCTTTTCCGCAGAAGCTGTGATCTGTTGTAGTTTCACTACTTTGAATATATCTTAAATGATCTCAGAACTGTCATGGAGAAGAGCATGCATATTTAATATAAACCAGGATTATACAGTAGTTTTCTGGCTAGTTTAATCATCATTTTTTGATTGTGTGTGTTTAAAAAGCTCAAAATGTTGTATAACAAAGCTGAGATAAGACTTGTGTGAATGTTAAGTCTTGCCCATTTATAGCTCAGAAGTATTTTAAAGCTTATAATTTTGACAGTTCCTGTAGATTGGAATGCTGTTCCCTTCACTTATTATAATGCTACTTAAACTTTATAATAATGATGAAATGAAGTCGGCTTGTGTAAAAGGTTTACTAAGTCCTGGCTATCCTCTGGAGTGGAGAATTAGGCAAAAAGATCATGGAAGGAAAGCAACAGCATGTTATACAGAGACGGCAAAGTGTGAAAAAGGGTAATTAAGGAAAATGCAACTGATTTTTAAGCATCCTTTATTTTAGGTTGTAGAAGCTGAAATACTAACAGCTATGCTTTTCTGATTTGCATGTATATATTGGATTACTATTTTTTTCTTTCTGTAGTTTAATAGGAAGAAACCTTTGAAATAATCATAGAATCATAGAATAGTTAGCGTTAGAAGGGACATTAATGATCATCTAGTTCCAACCCCCTTGCCATGGTCAGGGACATTTTTCACTAGACCAGGTTACTCGAAGCTCCATCCAGCCTGGCCTTGAACACTTCCAGGGATGGGAAATGTTAATATTCGGTGGTATTAAATTAACTGATGAGTATTCATTTACATTTTAACTTGTTTTACCGAATATCATCTTTAGAGTACATTTTATGTATTCAGTTTAAAAAGTTTTAAGGTATTTTTAACTTAAATTTATTACTGACATATTTACATAAAATAAAAACCAGACTTCACAGGATACTGCATCAAAAATGTTTTAGGAACGTTAAAGACATGACTAGTTTCAGATTAAGCAAATTCAGCAAATACACTATAGCATCATCAAATTAAGCTCTTGGAATTTTAAATTTTTAGAGTCAGTAACATCAGGTAAAATGAAAAGCACTAAAACATATAATTTCCCTCTGTGAGTTAGGGCAGGATGGCTTTATATAAAGAGCAGTGCTGAAACAAAAAAAAAAAGGAGAAAAAAGTGCTGGTAATTTTGAATAGTGGAAAAATAATATATACTGCCTTTGCTAAGGCAGGTGATTTTATGCTTGTTTCAAGCTGATTTCCAAATCTGTTAGGGTATATTTGAATAGTTCCCCTTGTATTTAATGAACATGACAGCACCAGCAAAGATCAAAAAACCCAAATACATAATGTTTTGAGTGGCTACCTTGTATTGCATACTGTACAAAAACTGACTGTGGAAAACGGAGATCTCTAGGAACTTCACTGGAAAGTATTTGTAAATATAGGAATAATTGCTTATGAACATACTTCTGCAACAAGACTTAGTTGAAGCATTCAACATATTAATGAAAAAATAAGTCTATGGGATGTGTGGACAACTCATCCCTCATAGGCTTTCAGATACATGATGCTGAGTATAGCTGAATGAGGCTGAAAGCATTGCAAGTTTTACAATACACTATGTGCTGTAAAACGTAGACTTCGGGGAGAACATGGTTAAATACACTGTAGCATGATTTTTAAGGACATAAAGTTTAACTGCTTATGCTTCTGTCAGAAGTCCTCCAGTAACTTCAAACTTTCCAACTGGTCTACTTCAGATCTAACACAAGTGTAAGAATGCATTAAGGTCTTCAAGGTTTGTGAAAATTGGTGGCAGACTGGAGGAGAAATGTTCAAATGTCATGTCTTCACTGAAGGAAAGATGTGGCAAGTTCAGCTCTTATCCAAACTATTTGAGCTATGTGGTGGTTGCAACTGGTACTAGCTGGACAGGAGCATGCGGGTAGCTACAAATCAGTTGGAGTAAGTTGACAGGTCCAGCAAGCTTAGGTGGTATGGTTAGGAATTGGAATCAAGTGTAGGAAGACCACAAGGACATGAAAAAGTGCTGATGCTTTCATGGTGGGAGGATAGTGGAAATATGGCAAAGATGAGAAAATAAGAAAGGTCTAGACAATGGTGTATTGCAAGAACTGGCATCAGGGTGGAAGCAAATAGTATTGTACAGGTAAGTTGTAAGGGACGCATGCGGAACTGGCTTATGATAATGGAGAAAAAAAGATCCATAGGACACTAATGACCTTAACTGAAAGTCTGAGTTCACCTTGTGCTGATACTGGTTCAAGATTTTATTATGACAAAAAGGGGAGTGAGTTGTTTTTTATCTGAGGGCTGAAGTATTTGTCGTATTTCAGTTTTCTTTTATTTGTGGCAACCAACTGAATGATTGACAGGCTGCTTGCCTCTAACAGATTAACGTGATGAATTTTTCACCTATTTCATGAAAAAAATTGATTGGATTTGGACTGGATTGGTTGCTTTCATAAATTGAGATTATGCCTGATTGAAATGAATATGATGCCTTTGGGATATTGATCAGTTTTATTAATTGAAGTAATCCATTGAAGTCATGGCTTATAAATTGCAGTAATGTCTTAGTATATTTTAAATGAATCTGACAGTAAAATATTTTCTTTTCCAATCTGTTTGGACTTGAACACAGTTTTAGCTTTAGAGAGGTGGAGAAATGAACTCTCCCCTGAAAAAGATCAAAAGTGTTTCAACAAAGGTTGCATTATGCACAATTTGCACTTCTTGTCTTTTTTGTTGATATTTTTATCTACCCACAAATGTGTTTGACTTTGCTAATAGGACTGTGATAGCTTATTTTGAAAAAATATCCCTTCTGTCTTTTAAATCATATTTTGGTTATTATAGCTTTAGTGAGGTACACCTGAGCACACCTCAGATGTGTAAAATCTTGCCCCATACCCTAGGCATAGAAGCAATATTCTGTAATTAATCACAGGCTGAGAGAGTTGGGAGTTCAGCCTGGAGAAGAGAAGGCTCTGGGGAGACCTTATAACAGCCTTCCAGTACTTAAAGGGAGCCTACAGGAGAGATGGGGAGGGACTCTTTATCAGGGAGTGTAGTGATAGGACGAGGGGTAATGATTTTAAACTCAAAGAGGGGAGATTTAGATTAGGTACTAGGAAGAAGTTCTTTACTGTGAGGGTGGTGAGACACTGGAACAGGTTGCCCAGGGAAGCTGTGGATGCCCCTTCCCTGGAGGTGTTTAAGGCCAGGCTGGATGGGGCTTTGAGCAACCTGGTCTAGGGGGAGGTGTCCCTGCCCATGGCAGGGGGGTTGGAACTTGATGATCTTTAAGGTCCCTTCCAGCTCTAACCGTTCTATGATTCTGTGATCTAGAAAAAAAAAAAGTAACACTGTATTATCTTACTCATGGGTCAGCTTCCTACGTATTTATTAAAATAATTAAGCATTGTGTTGTAATTAGTATTTAATACTTACCACACAGGATATGTGTTAATTATTTTCTTTCCCTTTTTAAAGTGCATTTGAAGCGCCACTTCATGTTCCGAAACCATCTCTGCTTAGTCTTTGAAATGCTGTCCTACAATCTGTATGATCTGTTGCGGAACACCAACTTCAGAGGTGTCTCATTGAACCTGACACGAAAATTTGCACAGCAAATGTGCACTGCACTGCTTTTTCTGGCGACTCCTGAACTTAGTATCATTCACTGTGACCTAAAACCTGAGAATATCCTGCTCTGTAACCCCAAACGAAGCGCTATCAAGATTGTTGATTTTGGCAGTTCGTGTCAACTTGGACAGAGGGTGAGTATTAGTAAAAATTCTATTTATGCTACTGTTGGATACATATGATAATATTTTTAAGTTATAATACCTAGATAGCTAATTCAAACTTTATTAATGATGACTTAAATGAAATAGTTTTTCATTTAATGAAAATAATCATAATGAAATAATAATGAAAATAATGAAAATAGTTTTTCATTTAATGACTTAAATGAAATAATTTTACATAGGGTGTTAGAGATCAACAGTCCGTAGGAGCTTTAAATACAGATTTTAGTGCCGCAGTAGATAAACTTTCACCATAGTGATAAACTTTCCATCTTTCTTTTCTCCTTGGTTATGTTTTCATGCTATGTTAATGCATCAGCACTTGATTGTAGAAGTCTGCAGTGCTATTAAATAGAATACTCTTTTTATTATTTTCTTATTACATATGTATTACTCCTTCCACTTCGTGTTCTCTATTTAGCGTGCCTTGGAGATAAGGTATTTGAGGGTTGAGACAGTGCAGGAGCACTTCACTGCACTATAACCAGATACTATAACCAACCCATTTTTACAAACACTTTAACAACTGTGGAGAGACTAAATTGAGTTTAGTGGTGGTATACTATGAGTAAAGGTGCATATGTGCAAAGCATTTCCAGGACAAAAGGCCGAGTTGCTTTCTGTCAACAGTTCTTCAGATTAGGATAGATCTATAATTTGTAATCGTGTCCTGTTGTTTGTCTACTTTGAAGATGAGTGCATTTTTTATTTGAGCTGTTGGAATCTGTTGAGCATAGTCAGTCCAGCATAGCTAATTAGCTCTATATTTGCTTTAGGAAATGTTAAAATATATACAATAACTATTAATATTTCAAGATCATAAATAATTCAGTTGCACGCCAAAGCCAGTTTTCTTTAGGAAGAGCTTTGAATCATATTCCTCAAGTGTTTGATTTGTACTGACAATTTGCTGTCTGACAAGTTTATCAGGATGTCCTGTTCAGCTTGCACCTTATAGTCCTAGTACAAATAGACTCTTTTCTGGTTGCAAGAATTACACTTGGCTGAGCAAATGACCACTTCTGTTCAGGGTACCTTTGCTTTAGTTGTTTTTGCACTGAAAACAAATTGTTAGCTGGAGAGGTAAGGAAGACTTCTGTACATAGAAATTAGACTTCAGTTTCTTTGAAAAAAGGATTTTGAGCCTTCCCAGGTCCGTTTTATACCTTTGGCAGTTTTACCTATAAATTTGTGAATATCTTTTTGCTTTGAGAAAGCTTCATGTTAAAAAAACCCAAACAAACCAACCAAAAAACCTCCCCAAAATATGCAACATTTGCAAAAGACATGAAGTATGAGTAGTAATACTGCAGATGGGATCGTTATGTGAGAAGAATTAAGAAACTTCATGGACTAACTTCAACAGAAGTCCCCTTAGGAGGTTGGGACTGGCCAGTAGCACCTTATCACTTTTTCCCATTTGATTTGGGTCAGAATATTGAATATTGTATTGAAAGCAGTGGTGAGACATATATTTAGATTAATAAAAGCACTTTTTACTTTAAACTAGAAACTTTTCAGCCTGGGGTGAAAGAAGACACCAGGAGGTAAAATGATACCTAGATTGTTTAGGTCAATAATAAGATAATTTTGAGATGTTAAGAAGCACAAATACAAAAATCTAGTGTAATTACGCATTAAATTTAACTTTAAAAGCAATAAGGAAATGTCAGTACCTTTGTGGGAAGTGGTGGATAAAATTGCACATTACTTGGAATATAAAGTACGGTTCTGTTTTGGGTATTTTGTTGGGTTGTTTTTTGCTAAGGGTTATAGAGTTGGTTTGGGGGTTTTTTGTTACAGTTTTTGGGGTTGGTTTGTTTAGTTTTTTAAATATGCCTACATTTAAGCCAGTCTCTAAACTTAGAATCAAGATAGAATTATCTGTCTTGTGAAATGAGCAGGATAGTTAGCGGTGAGAGGAGGTTGCCTTTTCCCATGCGTTGTTTTCTAGTTCCTGGAATTACCTGATAATTTCATCTCATTTCATCACATCATAATTGTGGCTTTTCATCTTTTACTATCAGTTTTGTCTGAAGTGTTATGTGATTCTGATGTGCCTTGTGGAATGTTTTTTCTTAGGGTGATATCAGACTAAAATTTTTCTGTATGATTACCTGTAATTGCATGAGATTACATTCATCAACCCTAAAGTGTAAAATACCGTTATCATGAGTGAATCTGCACTTTTCCTTTTTTTTTTTGTGAGACAGTGTGAATGCTACTGTTTTCTTAAGAATTAACATTTCCATATTTTTATTACTCTAATGCGTAGATAATTTTTACTGTCACTGATGCCTTGCCTTTCCCTACACCAAAAATGTATTTCGTGGTAGTTCTGTTTTTGGATGCTGTGTATTACCTTTAGATGTTTTTATTTCAGATATACCAATATATCCAGAGTCGTTTTTATCGATCACCAGAGGTGCTACTGGGAATGCCTTATGATCTTGCAATTGATATGTGGTCCCTTGGGTGTATTTTAGTTGAGATGCACACTGGAGAGCCTCTTTTTAGTGGGGCAAACGAGGTATGTAGCTATATTACTATAGTAATTTTGATTATTTTGTTTTGTTCATTCTGACCATGACTTTCATCTGTTTAATTGTAATACATAAATTAGGGAAGTGTAGTAATTCTAAAGTTAATAAATGTCAATGACAGCAATGTCTTTTGTCAGAACTCTAAATTGCCTGTTAATAATTTTCCGTTTTTGGGTCCCCCCTCTTATTCCTTATTCATTAATTTGTTTTGTACCTACTGGATTTTTCTTATAATCTCACAATTACTTTAGAACTTATCTGGGTACCCATGTGACTAGGATCTCACTCTGTTACGCTGCTCAGCTGTCTGTCACATGTCCTTCATAAATACTATTTGTTTGGAACAGGTGGATCAAATGAATAAAATAGTGGAAGTTTTGGGGATACCACCTACCCACATCCTTGACCAAGCACCAAAAGCAAGAAAGTTCTTTGAGAAGTTGCCAGAGGGCACTTGGAACTTGAAGAAGACCAAAGATGGAAAAAGGGTAGGTTATGTAACTAGGATGATAATATGGACTGTTTCTTCAAAAAGAAGGCGAGATGTTACTTTGTTTTACATCTTGCCTTACTGAAAATGTAGCTTTATTGTTTTTATTGTCCCATGTTGTAAGACAGGTTGATTAAATCATGCTTTCTGTAGTATTGAATAGTTTCTTACTTTTATTTGACTTATTTCCTTTTATGGCGTGTTTAAACTGTGCACATTTGAGGCTTAATATATAACTTGATTTCAAGCAATTTCTAACTTCCCAACAGGAATACAAACCGCCTGGAACTCGTAAACTTCACAATATACTAGGAGTTGAAACAGGAGGACCAGGTGGACGTCGTGCTGGGGAATCGGGTCATACTGTAGCTGACTACTTGAAGTTCAAAGACCTCATCTTAAGGATGCTTGATTATGACCCTAAGACACGAATTCAACCTTATTATGCCCTACAGCATAGTTTCTTTAAGAAAACAGCAGACGAAGGTACAAACACAAGTAACAGTGTGTCTACGAGTCCTGCCATGGAGCAGTCACAGTCTTCAGGAACCACCTCTAGTACATCTTCAAGCTCAGGTAAATTTTTCTAATTAACAGGTAACAAAATTGTATTTCCTAATCACATCAAAGGAATCTTTTCCAGATAAATATTCTCTGGTTTTTTTGGTTGATTGTTTTTTGTTTTGTTTTGTTAAAAAACAAATATGTCAGTCATGCTCATCAAAAAAAAATTATTTTAATCAACTGGAACAGGTAACAGCTCCAACAAAAACTAAAAAGTAGATGAGCAAAAATGTGAGTGATTACCATAGGTCTTGTATTTTTACCTTGTAATTGTTTTACAACTTACTTTAAATTTTGTGTCTGTTTAGTTATTGTGCATGTTATGGTTTTATAGGTGGATCTTCTGGAACAAGCAACAGTGGAAGGGCACGGTCAGACCCTACACACCAGCATCGACATAGTGGTGGACACTTCACTGCTGCTGTTCAAGCGATGGACTGTGAAACACACAGCCCACAGGTATGCTTAAGTAGAGCTTTTTTCTGTTTGATTTATATGAATTTTCTGAGAATATTAAATACATAAAACTAACACTTTCATTTCAGGACTGAAGTTGTTTAGACATGGAACTAGCCATCAGATTTGGTTTATTTTTTGCCACCAGTTTTTTTATAGTCCATTGTATGTTATGTCAGTCACTTAGGCAAAAGTGCTGCAAGTAGCTGTAAAAATTTCCATAGATTCTGCAGAGGTGAGGGTTTTGTATCAGTAGCAATAAGTCAGGTGGAGCTGTCAGTGCTTCATCTTACACAGGGCGTAAGGGTACCCAGAACTATGCATCTTCCGACCCAGTGAAGAACTAGCTTGTACTTCTGTGGTCTTCTGTTGGAGTTTTTGCTTCCCTTTTATGGTGTTCAGTTACTTCATCAATATTATCATTGGTGATATTTATTCACTACTACTACTTGGAAAGAAGCAACAACTCATTTATTAACTATAAATAATTCAGTAATATTTTTATTTCAGTACAGAACAGATAAAAATATAAATTCTCCCGAGTAGACAATTTAATTTATGCAAAAAATTGGTGTGTAGCTAGAGCTTGTTTTTCCAGTAATCCTTAATCAACTATATTCTTCCAGAGGTGTGGATAGTACTCCTCTAATGCTGTTGATACTATTCAAGATTTGAACTACAACGTATTAATTTAGCTTAGTATGCTTATTGTATCCAGAGGCCCAAGTCGGGGATCAGGGCCTTATTGTTGTAGGTGTGTACAAATAGTATGTTGTTTATTGCTACTGTCTGTAAGTTTGACAGTAAGGTCACATATTGGACTTACTTAAATTGTTTGAAAAAAGCATCCAGAATGTGAACGGATTTTTCTTAAGCTATGTTTAGAAAAGTGTATTAGAAATGCTTTTTAACTACATGCATACATTTCTAGAATAACTTAGCAACTGCAAGGTTTGGTTAACTTCTAAAAAAGTTAGCATAAACATTAATAGCTTCATTTCTCTCATATATTGCCAATAGAAAGATTTGAGTAAGCATTTTAATTTTTATTTTGCTTATTAACGTAGGTTCGACAACAGTTTCCTCCTCCAATTGGTTGGACAGCCACTGAAGCTCCTACACAGGTCACTGTTGAAAACCATCCAGTTCAAGAAACCACCTTCCATGTAACCCCTCAACAACAGAATGCATTACATCATCATCACGGAAATAGCTCTCACCACCACCACCATCACCACCACCACCACCACCATCATGGACAGCAAGCCTTGGGTAGCCGGACCAGGCCGAGAGTCTACAATTCTCCAACAAACAGCTCCTCCACCCAGGATTCTATGGAGGTGGGCCACAGTCACCACTCCATGACATCCCTGTCTTCCTCAACTACTTCTTCCTCTACATCTTCCTCCTCTACTGGTAACCAAGGCAATCAGGCCTATCAGAACCGCCCAGTGGCTGCTAATACCTTGGACTTTGGACAAAATGGAGCTATGGACATGAATTTAACAGTCTACTCTAATCCGCGCCAAGAAACTGGCATAGCTGGACATCCAACATACCAGTTTTCTGCTAATACAGGTCCTGCTCATTACATGACTGAAGGACACCTTGCAATGAGGCAAGGAATTGATAGAGAAGAGTCTCCCATGACAGGAGTTTGTGTTCAGCAAAGTCCTGTGGCTAGCTCGTGACTAAACTGAAACTAAGTTTGTTTCTTGTGTGTTTTTATAGAAGTGGTGTTTTTCCAAAAACAAAGTGCAAAGCTGCTTGAATCAGAAGGAGATAAACTCACTGAACCGCTACAGGAGGGCAAAGCTGACTATTTTTTTAAACTTGAAAAGATTGCAAAGGGACAATGAAGTTTTTTTTGTTGGTTTTTTGGGGCTTTTTTTTTTTTTGGTTGTTTTTTTTTTTTTTTTTTTTTAAGAGCCATGTCCGGACCCACCTTAATGGATAGTTTAGTGGTGTTCACCTTTTGCTTCCCCCATTTTAACTTGCCACAACCTAGTCATAGTTTGTTTTTTGGGGGAAGGGTTTTTTTTTGATCTCATTCAACAGGGCTTATTGTTCAAATGTTAGCTGTAGTTGCAAACTAGTTTCTTTTTAAAGGCATTGCACATGATTTCTAAAAAGGCCCTTTGAAGTTTTTGGGTGGGAGGGGAGTGAGTAATATATATATATATTTTTTTTAGTTCCCCAAACAAACATGGGCACAGAAATGCAGTACTGTAAGAAAGAGGGACCTTCAGATTACACAAATATATATTCTTCAGCTGTAAAAAGGGACGGTTGTAATGGAGTTTGTAAGGCACATTAAGCATGCTAAGTGGCGGTGATCAGAACTCTCCTTTTCTGAATCTACTGAGGATCAAAGCAGCAATTGTAATTGGGATTCTGTGGGTCTCACATTTTGGAGACCACAGTCAGTTAGTATTGAAATATGACTGGTTTCATAACTGAGGTGCACTGAGAAGCAATCAACGGGTCGGTCCTGGCCAGTCCTGGGGAGGTCTAAGTGGTGGTCTTTGGGATAACCTTTGGCCTTATGGATTTGGACTCTTAAGTTAGAAGAGCCTACCATTTCAGATGCAATCACTTTTGGACATGCTTTTGCAGACAGTCCTTAATGCTGAAAACACAGAGAATGGGTAATTCAAGAGGCCTTTCTTTTAAAATAGACTTTTGTGACCCACTTATTGTAAGGTATTGCAAGGTCACTTTGCGTGTGTCATAAAGTTGACTTCCTTATTGGTTGAAGGTCACAGGAGTAGTGGTTTGCGTTTGATGGAAATAGCTACAACTGTGTCCCTTCCTGCTTTTTACTTTTTTCTTTTGCTTTTTCTCGGCACGTGGTTTCTCCACCATTACTTCTGCACAAAGACGTCTTCTGTTCATCCTGAACATTTTTAAAAATGCAGAATTTTATGTGACTGCTTTTTTGCCTCACAATTATGCTGTGAATTTTACAAAAATTTATTTTCTTTTTTGATAATTTATTGTACCAAAGCTGTTTTTATAGCACATAGATGTCTGTAACCAATAATGTAGCAGTTCTGCACTTTGACACAAGGTGTAACTAGACCATTTTTAAATGTCAGTTGAAAATTATGGCTGTACTATTGCTTAAACAAAACTGGAACTGTTGTTGAATTCATAGCCAATACATTTACAGCAATCTGTGTACTGAACATAATAGATTGACATCTACTTCGAGACTATAACATCTGTTACATTATAAATGTGTTCAGGCTTCTGAAGGTAAAAGGGACACTAGATCCAGAAGCTATGAAACCAGCAGTTGATTCTTGTATTCCTTATTAACATAATTGTAAACTTGAAGGCAAGACCTTGATTGCATGAACAGGTCCAAAATAATAGTCTGAGTAAAGCAAAACACTCACATGAGACCTGAGGTTAGCAGGCTGTATTTAACAGGTGCCTAATTTTTGGGTAATGCTGCCTTAATATAACACAGTCAGCTTGGCAGTTGCAAAATTTACGGGCCCATTACCAGATTTATTTATCTGAAAAGTAAAAGCTCCGTGAGAAACATTTGAAAGAGTGAGGGTAATTCATTGATTGCCCATACCAGATTAACATTGTTTGCCCATTATATGTTACAGAAGCAGTGATCTACCTCTGCCAGTAAGCCCTTTTAAAAGTTAATTTAGCAGAAAAATCAGAGTTCATACTGGTCAATTCCATGTGGCTGTCTCATTTTTTCAGACTAAAAGGCTGAATTTTTTATACTTACAGTGGCAACGCAGCAGCTGACTACCATGTAAATGGGAATGAATACTTTGGATTACCATTTTTTTGTAAATCATGATTTTTTTAAATCAAGTGATCCATATTTCTTTTGTAATGACACGTCAACCCTGTGGATGAAAGTGGGTTTTTTCCTGGGTTTGGTTTTTTTTTTTTAATTTTTAAACTCAGTAATTCAGAGAAGTTTACAGGATTTGGAAGGCTATCACCTTAGAAACAGGATGCTGAGTTTGAGTTTAGCAATATAAAAAGGAATCCAGTACTTACTGCTGTCTAGGAATATAAGGGTAATATGAAATCTGGGTAATTTTTGTGTGTGCGGGTTGCCACACCTTAGCAAGCGCCAAAAAATAAAGCAGTTAAAAGAAAAATATCGACACAAAGAAGAAATCATAAAATCCAGTGCTTCTGCATACTGTGTTATGTTACAGTCCAGTTTTGTGTGCTTTACTACACAGTTTGGTTACAGGACTTCTGTGCATTGTAAACATAAACAGCATGGAAAAGGTTAAATACCTGTGTTCAGATTGTAAGATCTAGTCCGGACTTGCTGTGTATATTGTAACGTTAAATGAAAAGACAAGCCCTTTGTATTATAGTCATGCAGTCTTATGTATGATAAACAGTTGAATAATTTGTCCTCAGACTCTTTACTGTGCTTTTTAAAAACAGAGTAATTTAAGAAAAAATGTAAACATAGTAAATCTTCCTATGCAATTAACCTACTCCAAGCCATGGTATGGTAGGTATAATTATACTATAATATGTAAATATCAGATACATTGAAACAGACTTAAAAATATGAAAGTAAAAGTTGGAGGCATAACAGATAATTTTGAGTTTTTAATTGAAACAGCAAGGTATCATTGATGTATGAACACAGCTCTGCTTGATTCTGATGGACTGTACTTGTAGTTTGAGTTCTTTATATTATCATCTGTTAGTTTGAATGTTCTTATATGCACTGCAGCTTTCTACCTATTACAGACTAGCTGATTTTAAGGCCAGAAGTGACCATGGTAATGAAATAATCTGACTGGCATGCCATTATCCCTAGAACTCAGTCTAGTTATTTCTGCATCATGAAGTCCGTATCTTTTTGGTGCAGTAGAACATACTTTTGAAAAAGATAGCTGATTTTCATATAGATTCTTCAAGTGTGAGGATTTTTCCGTGTCTCTTGAGTGATTCAGCTAGGTTATTTTCCATACTCTTAGTCCTCCTTCAATTTTAGGACTGTTTAGTTACAGCTGCTGGCCATCAGATAGCTAGCTGCCTATTAGAATAATGAATAACTACTCTAGTTTTAAACTACTTCACTTTATTCACATAAAAATATGTTAACTTTAATAACCTATATAGATGGAGTTCCTTAAATCTCTAACTGTAAAGCTTTTACGGCTCTTCTGAAACTTCAGATGTTTTAAAATCCATTCTAAAGCGTGGACATAAGAACTGCATACAGCGTCTGGTAGTAATTTCAGTATTGCTGTGTGCGTGTAGTATGTGCAGGTACATTCTTGAACCTTTCAGTTTATATCTTCGCTTGTTTGTTTATACCTCCAAGGATTGCATTTTTAAATCTTTCAGTCTCAGTTATTTGCATTAAAAGATTGTAAATTTAGATGATTATCCATCATGATTCCTAAATCGTTTTCAGAACTGCTGCTCTTCCAGGATGTAGTCTTCCATCCTGTAAGTATAATGATGTCTAAACGGGACTGGTTTACAGAAGGGTTGGATTCAGCTATAGATGTGACTTGTCTTCATTGTTTATCACTTTACCATCATTATTTTCATTAAACCATCAATGTGCTTATATTTTATTCTTGATAACTGAAAAATCTTAAATACCTTTGAAGATATTTCCTGTTGAAACCCATCAGAAGCATCCTTTTTTAATGAGGAAGTAATCTAAAACTCTGACCTTCTGACAGAGTGGTGAATATGTTGTGCTGATTTATAGAACAAATATGTTTCAATAAGATCATTATATGGACCTTCTGAATAGCATAGAAGTATCTTTGTAGTCCAAATTACACGAGTAACTGACTACAAGGTAGAGTTCTTGCTGAGTGTTGATCTCATGAGGATAGTTTGTATGTGATCCAACATGACTTTGGCAAGTGAACTATTTTACTAAGAAGGAGGGACATTAGAATTGCTCAGTATCTCGCATCTGCCAAGCAAAGAAGGTCATCTTGCCAAATTGTATCTTTCTGTTATATATCCCTGGTTTTGTGGGGTTCTACAGAAGCAACCTCATGTTGAGAAGTTTGCAATTGGTATTTATTTCTCCACCTCATATTTACAGTTGAACTATTTTTTCCTTATGGATTAAGATGCCTTGTTTTCATTTCAACAGTTCTTCATACTAGCCCTATCAAATATATATGATCTGCCTAGACCTGTGAGGATTTGCAGTTTCGGTTGTTTATTATGTTTTATGCTAGGTGTTGCAGAGCATCACAGAGTTCAATCACAAGATGGTCACCATGACTGTCCTTGAGGCCCTGAATGATACGAGAATGTGATACACTTCATAGGCCAGACAAAGATGTTAATTAAAAGTTTTAAACTTCAGGCTCCTCTGCTGAATGGTAGAGAGAAAATTTAATTCATTCTAAGCAATGTTCATAGATTCTAGAGGGAAAGTGAGGATCAGAGATCTAAAAGAGGGTAAGGGTTGGAATTGAAAGGATGTTCTGTGTGGGAAGGAGTCTAACCAATGCGAATAACAGTATAGGGAGGGGAGAGAAATACCCTTAGCTGAATGGAATCGTGCAGACCTTAATTGAAAGTGGGACCAAGAAATTTTTTATGTGGTCCTGGTCATAGGAAAGCATGTGAGGGAAGCTAAATGGAGAACTTTGTGGCCATATTGAATGAGGCTTAACAGATCTATTTTGAGTGGGAAATAACGTTTTTCACAGAAGGTTGGATTCCAGTAATTAATGTGAGAGCTGTCTAGAATGTAGCTGGGTGTTTTGTTTCAAAGTGGATTTGAATCCAGACTTGGGTCAAATTTGGAAGTTTGCAAGAGAGCAGAAATGAAAAGTTGGGATGGTTTTATTGCAATTTAGAAAGGTTAAATTGAAGGAGGAGGATTTGATTTCTGACAACAGACCAAACAAGGATATGCTGGAGAGGTAAGACTGGGAGAAGCAGCAGTAATGGATAGAGTGGATTGTCTGCATGTAGGCAACTGAAGGGATTTTATTTACTAATTAGGGCTGAGATACGCAAGTTAAAATGGGCTGAAAGTAGAACCTAGTGAGACCTTAACATCTGCTGTGGTTTGCCTCTTTTATAAATGGAGTTTTAGAATTGTAGGAGTAAAAAACCTAAAACCCCAAGTAGTGTATGTTTTTCAGTGAGTGATTATTTATTAAAACTTGTATGTGTGTTTAGTAGGATGAGAATGGAAGTGAGGCTGACCAAAGACATCCTTAAAAAAATTGTTTCCATGGAGTAGAAAGGGCACAGGATCTATATAGCCTGAAACATATTTTATTGTGGAACCACCTTAGGTCCTCGTTCCTAAGGCAGGACCTCCTTTGTTTCACAACAAGCAATTTTTCCACAGTGAGCAACAGTGAAAAGTATCTCAGCTAAATAATGATAAAGAGAGTCATAGTGAAAAGCTGCAAACCTCAAACAGAAAACTAGCATGTAAGGAAAACAGGCCCAGTATTTTCGGTCTAAATAAGAAAAAGCATCGGCTATTTTTTTGAAAATTAAGGCTAA
Source organism: Numenius arquata (assembly GCF_964106895.1). Lineage (NCBI taxonomy): Eukaryota > Metazoa > Chordata > Aves > Charadriiformes > Scolopacidae > Numenius > Numenius arquata. The sequence continues at coordinate 41,897,884 of NC_133576.1, forward strand.
TAATACCCTTATTGGTAAGACAGAACTACCGTTATTGTAAAAAATAAATCCTTTCAGGAGGAGTGTGTGGACCAGATTTGGCTTTCTAAACCAAATTCTAATAATCCTAAAGCGCAGATGCACCCTGGGCTGGGGCAAATTGGTCTGAAATTCAGTAGAGCCAGTACTGAGAAACCTGCACATAGATCATGCTTTTTGGACAACAGAATGTAATGTGGCTCTAGGTAAACAAGGCAATGCGATTAAACTCCTTGTGTAGTACACTGGAATTTTCTTCTATTTGTCTTTCCTGTATGTCTTCGCAAGAAGCATTTCTCATCTCTGGTAAGTCATGCGGTCCAGCTCTTGCTCTCCAGGTTCTCCACAGGAACAGCTTCGACAGGAATTTCTGCTTCCAGCTGCTGCCAACTCCAGCATCCTGGAATAAAATTGTCATGGCGTTTTGGTGTATATTTTGGTTACAAGGGTGTCGTATTTTCTAGAACACTGCATCTTACACATCAAATCTAGTTTAAAGCTGTTCAGTTAACAAAGGAAGTACAAAAATGTTTTGGCATTTTGCTTCCATCGTTGTTTTGTGTGCAAACAGACAAATCTCATGAAATTGTTGTGTGCCGTAAGGCAGTGCTGCAGCGTCTCCTAGAAACGTGTTGGTGTCCAATATGAATGCTTTTATAATATATGCAATGTTCTCTTGAATACATTAGCCATTTGGATTCTTCGTTGTTGCAGTCTCCTGGTAGCGTCTATGACGAAAACTTTCTGGGAAGACATTGTTTTGTCAGTGGAGCAACAGATGAACAGTTTTATTCCTTCTAGAAAAAACAGGTTGAGTCTAAAGGATTGCCTCTTTTTTTTTTTTTTTTTTTTTTTTTTTTTTAAATCATGTATGCGTTGCTGTTTGCGATTTGTACTGATACCAACATTTTCATTCAAAGCATTTATTTGTTAAAGGGTGTTGAAAGTCGGTGTGTTTAACTATAGGACACACCTGTTGTCTTAACATGCTTTAATTGCGTTTTTCCATTGAATTTTTCTGCATGGCATCGGCCTGTTCTCACTGCTTAAGGCAATGGTATGGCAACAGATTATAATTTTGAAGATCTGGCTTGGTAGCTTTCTTCTGGGTTTTTAACAAAGAACTCGGGCTTTCCTACTGCTGTGCTGACTTTCTGCAGTGTGCATATGAAGAAATTTGACTCAATTTTCCAGGCAATCCTCAGATTGGTCCCTAAAAAAAATAACTACAAGTCAAGAAAGAGTTAAAAACATTGCTCCTCAAATCCAGTTTTGTGTGATCATCACAGAGATGAGTCCTGCTGAGAGCACTAGCTTATGAATGTCTTGCAAAATCCCGTGGATTTTAAGAATTTCCTGTAACTTCAGGTCTTATGGGTGTTCCGTGTGATTTTGAGTGAAAAAAAGGACAGTAGCATAGACAAGCCCACAGAAATCAATAACCACATCTACCTCCTGTAGGTCTCCCTATGAGAAGTGGGAGGAAAGGACGTTAGCGTGACAGATGTTGACTGTCAAAAGACAATTAGTTGGTTAGTGAGTGGAAAATGGTATGTGAAAAAATAGTAGTGAGCTTGTTTGTTCTGAAGAAACTTATTGAAGATGTCAAGCAGAAAACCTCTCCACCCAGACTGCCTTCCTCAGGATCTCTCTTCCTCCTCACTAGTAGAAGAGACCTCTCACGCACCACTTGCTGTGGTGTTCCAAAGCCACTCTCCTCCTTCAGATTTTCCTGCCAACTTGTAGCCCATTCAGGACTCCCTTCACAAATCCTGCCCAGCATGAAATGTCAACGGTAGGTTGAGTTAACAGCTTTGAGACTGCAAGGATGATGAGGAGGAGGAGGAAGAGTTCTCTTTATCTAAAGCAGGTAGAAAGGCTAGTGCTGAATGGAGCAAGTTCTGAGCTAGTCTGCATTTTCCGTGCAACAAACCCTTTCATACCTTACACTCAAAGGAAACTCCATTCAGAGACCTTGGAGTCAACGCTAAGCTGAGGGGAATTTAGCTTCCACAGCTTCAGCCTCACTCATCTTCTTTCCCAGTGCAGGGCTAGAGCAGTTTAGGACCAGTGGGATTCCTTCTCTTTGCTGCGATGCGCCAGAGCACTGGTGCGTTCTTATTTTCATCTGAATTGGTCTCCTGCCTGTATAAAGTGTTTGCCTTGTGAATGAGTAAATTTTTTTTTTTTTTTTTTCGGTACACTAGCTAAGTTGGTATTTCTTCCAAGCAAAATGCTGTACATAAGTATATTCTGGGAATAACCAACTTTATTGTACTCTATGTATGCTGTCTCACATCAGTCTGGTAACTTCAGTACACAGAGCTAGTACTATTCTGTGTGTTTGTGAAGCAGCATTTGCTCTGTAAACACAACGTGGTACAAGTAGAAACATCGCTGTGGCACTGCCTTGAAATCATGTATGTTTGTAGAGGTCGCTTTGATGTAGTGATAGTATGAAGGTTCATGTCCTGGCATAACCTCAGGGACCTGGGAAGGCAAATTCAGGAATCTCAGGAGTTAGAGGTTTGAAAATCAGAAATATCATATTCAGAGTTCTTTCATGGGGACAATGAGAGCTTTTTGTCTGAAGAAAAAGTCAAACGTAGTAACTTTGGCTAAAATCATTTTAATACCCTTTTCATTTTCATCTTTTCAGTAGAAACTGTAGTTCATTTCCCTCTTCAGGAACAATAACATTGCATGGCCTTTTCTCTCCCCAGAAGTTCCCATCCTTTCTCACTGCTTCTCATTCCCATCCCGTTCCCTGCTTTTCACTCTGACCCTTCTCCCCACTTTGCTATGCTTTTGAACTTTTGCTTTTCTCTCCTTTTCCCATCTTTCAGTCTTTCAATTCCCCCTCAATTTTCTTTTTTTTCCCTGCTTTTTCCGTTTGTCTTTTCCCTGCTGTTCCCACTGCTTTTCTGTGCTTTTTTCTGTTGCTTTTCCAGTCTTTATGCCTTTTTTTTTTTCATTATATTTCTTTTCCTGCTTGTTCTCTTCCTGTCTTTTCACAGCTTTTCCTGCTTTAGTTTTCCTGCCTGTTCTTCCTGCCAGGCTTTCCCTGTTTGCCTTGGTCCCCCCGCCCCCTTCTTTTCAATACTTTTCAGGTCTTTCAACCCCTCCCCTGCCTTTCCCTTCCTCTCCCTGCTTGTTGGTCATTTGGCTTCTTCCCAAGTCTTTCCAGGTTCCCCCCTTCTCTTTTGGGGAATTTCTGTTCTCTTCTTTTCCCTGCTTTGACTTCTCCCCCTTGCTTTGACTTCTGTTCTTTTCCATTCTTTTTTTGACTTTTTCAGGTTGGTGTCATCTTTGTGTGTCATCCTCCCCCCCCCCCTTCTTTTCATTGCTCTTCACGATGTTGACTTCTTTTCACTTCCTATCTTTTCTGCTTGTTTTTTCCTGCCTTTCTTACTTCCTTTCCCACCATTACTTTGTATTCCCTTCCCTTCCGGACTTTCGCTCCTTTTCTCTTCTTTCTAATGCTTTTTAGGTCTTTCCCTCATTATTTTCAGTGCTTTATCTGTCTTCCCCAACCCCCCCACCCCTCACCTCCCAATTCTTTTCAGTGTTTTCTTTGCTTCCTTTCCCCACTTCAGTGCTTTTTAGGATTTCCCCCCCTTCTCCACTTTTTTCAAATGCTTTTCAGGTGTATTTCTTCTTCCCCTCACTCGTTTTCCTGTCTTCTCCCCCTGCTTTTCCCATTCTTTTCCCATCTCTTCCATGCTTTTTGGGTCATTTCATTTCCCCTCTGCTTCTCTGTTCCCTGCTTTTGACTGCTTGGTGTTCTTTTCCCTGATTGCTTCTGCACACTGCCCCCCATCCCCCTTATTATTTTCATTACTTTTCACCCCTCTGACTTCTTTTTACTGCTTTTCAAGTCTCTTTTTTCCACCTTCTCTTGTTTTCCCTACTTATTCCTGCTTTGACATCCTCTCCCATATTTGCCCTCTTTGGACTTGTTGTCACTGCTTTTGTGGTCTTCTCTGGCCTATTCCCTGCTTTTCAGGTCTCTTCCTTGCTTGGCACCGCTTTGCCTTCTACCTGCTTCTCTTTTCTCATCTTTTCCACACTTCTCCCTTCTTACCTTTCCCCTGCATTTCCCTCATTTTTTCCTTGCTTTTTGTGGATTTGCATCATCTCTTTACTCCCCTTTCCTTCTTTTCACTGGTTTGGTAATTTTTTTCCCTGCTTTTTTTTTTTTTTTTTTTCCTTTTTCATGGCTTTGACCTCCTCCTTTCCCCTGCTGTTCAGATGCTTTCCCTCATTTTCCCTGCTTTTCATTAGTGTGACTTTTTTTCCTCTGCTTTTCCCTCCTTGTCTTCTCCTTGCTTTTCTATCCACACCTTTCCTTTCTTTTCATGATTTTATTTCCACCCTTCCCTGCCTTTCTGTACTCACAGACTTTTCTCTGTTTTTCAGGTCTCTTCCTTGCTTTTTGCTTCTTCTCTTTTACATCTTTTCCCCTTCCTTCACCACTGCCCCTGCTTGCCACTGCTTTAACTTTCTTTTCACTGACTTTTCAGGTTTTTTCTTTCCTTTTCCCCTTCTCCCTGGTTATTTCTTCTCGATCTCTCCCCGCTTTTCTTGCTTTTACTTCTTTCTCTCCGCACATCTTTTCAATACTTGTCACTGTTTCCACTTATTTTCACTACTTAACAGGTCGTCCCCCCTGTGTCATGTGTCCCATCCCCCCTGCTTCTTTTCCCTGTTTTTCCCTTCTCTTCAGTTGTGTCACCATTTTTCACTGCTTCTTACTGCTTTGGCTAGTTTTCCACTGCCTTTCAGATATTTTAACTTCTTTTCCCTGCTAGTCGCTGCTTTGACTTCTATTTGATGCTCTTCAAGGCTTTTATTCCCTCCCCGCTCCTTCTTTTCCCTGCTTTTCATTGCTTTGACTCTTCCCAGCTTTTTCCTTCTCTTCCCTGCTTTTTGCTGGCTTGACTTCTTTTCCCTGCTTTTCATGTTTTGACTTCTTTTCCCTGTTTTACATTTTCCCTTTCTTCCAGCTTTACGTTGCTTTGACTTATCTGCTTTTCAGGTCTTTTTCTTTCTTTTCCCTTCTCTCCCTGCTTGTCACTGTTTTGTTTTGACTTTTTTTTTTTTTTTTTTGCTGCTTGTCAGTGCTCTGACACTTTTTCATTACTTTGCAGTGCTTTGACTTCTTGTGGCTGCTTTTCAGGTCTTTTCCTACTTCCCACCCTGCCACCCTCCCAGCTTTTGCCTTCCTGTTCCCCGCTGTTCACTGCTTTGATTTTTTTCACTGCTAGCAACTGTTTTGTTTTGTTTTCATTTCTTTTCAGATCTCCCCCCCTCCCTTTCTTTTCCCTGTTTGTCACTGCTTTGACTTCCTTTCACTCCATCTCTGGTCTTCCTTTTGCTTTTTTCCTTCTTTTCCCTGCTTTCCGCTGCTTTTTAGTGTGGGTTGATTCCTCCCCCGCCCCCCCACCCCCCTCCATTCTCCTGTTTTCCCTCTTCTTTCCCCTGCTTTTCAGCCTCTTCACTGCTTTGGCTGTTTTCAACTGCTTGTCGGGTCTTTTCCTTTCTTTTCATTACTTGTTACTGCTTTGACTTCTTTCTACCCCTTTTCAGGCCATCCCCACCCCACCCCCGCTTCTCCATTCGCTTTGCTTCTTTGACATTTTTGCTGCTTTTTAGATCTTTTCTCTTCCCGCCTCCCCTTTCTTTGCTTCCCTTCCCTGCTTGCCCCTTCCCTGTTTTTCACTGCTTCTCCCTCCCTCCTTTTGGCTGCCTTTGGCTGCTTTTTCACGCTTTCACTTGATGCGCTCCTGTTTTGCTACTTTTCAGGTGGTTTTTGCCGTTTTGTTCCCCCCCTCCCTTCTCTGTTTTTCCTTTTCCTGATTTTCACTGCTATAACTTCTTCAGGCTGCTTTTCTGGTCTCTGCTTGTCCTTGCTTTTCACGCCTTGTGAGTCTGTGTCTGCCCCCCCTCCCCCCTCTCTGTTTTTCTCTGCTTTCACTGCTTTTTCTTCTTACATGGTTTCCACTGCTTCGAATACTTTTTGCTACTTTTCACTGCTTTGCTACTTTTCAGGTCTTCCCCTCCTCCCTTCCATTTCCTACCCTTCTTTTCCATTCCCTTGCTCTATTTTTCCCTGCTTTCGCTTCTTATCACTACTTTTCAAGTCTTTTATCCCCCTCCTTTACTCTTCTCCATCTGTCTTCTTTCCCCGTCCCCTTTCCTCTTAGTCTTTCTCCATCTCCCTCTTCCTCCTCCTTCCACTTCCCCTTTCCTTTCCTGCTTTTCACTGCATTTCCCTGTTTTGACTTCATGTTGTCAATTCTCACATGTTCTCTTCCCCCCTCCCCCCCCCCCCCCGCCCCCCGATTTTCCCTTCCGTGCTTCTTCCTGCTCTCCCCTGCTTTTCATGGCTTTGACTTCTTTTCACTGCTCCTTGCCCTCTTTAATCCCTTCTTTTCCTTTCCTGCTTTTCCCCTTCCCTTCCACTCCCCACTTCTTTCAGCCTTTTTGCTGCTTTCCTCACCTTTTCGACACTTGTCCAAGATACAAACTGCTTTGATTTCTTTTCACTGCTTTGCAGATCTCTTCCTTTTCGTCCCTTCTTTTATTGTATTTTCTTTTCCTGGTTGTCACTGCTTTGACTTCTTCTCACTCCTTTCTTTGCTTCTTTCAATTTTTGTTTCTTTCTCTTCCATTTTATTTTTTTTTCATTTCTTTCTCCTTTTTTTTTTTCCACTTTTCCTTTGGCAGTTCTTTCTTCTTTCACTCCTTACCACTTCTTTTTCTTTTCATGTCTTTTCTTTGTTTTCACTTCTCTCTTCAAATGTTTGCATCTTTGAGGTTTTTTTCATTCTTTTCTTTCATTCTCATCTTCTCATTTTGACTTCTGTATCTTCTTTCACTTCTTTTCTTTAACACGTTTTTTCTTTTTGCCACTTTTCACTATTTTTAATGTCTGTAACTTCTTTTCACATTTTTCAATGCTTCTCTTTCTTTACATTTGTTCCTTTCTTTTCACTTCCTTCCCCTCTCTTTCCACTTATCACCTTCCTCCCTCTCCCCCCCGACCCCCCTCCTTTTCTCCCTCCTTCTTTCCGCCTTTTCACATCCATCCTGTCCTTATCAGCATTCCAGTCAACCTCTCTTGATGGCTTCAGTAAATGGAAAGGAAATAAAATACACACAAAAAGTATATAGGCAAAAATCAAGCGCTGATAGTTGTGGAAACTTCTAATCTTACTTTGTCACTTTGATGCCTTGAAGCTATTGCCATGTCTTTCTCTTCAGCTAAATTCATACCAGTCACCTGGCTGTAGTCCGGAGTTGACACTCTCAGGAGTCAGAATACATCCTGTACTTTGCTGATACAACGGAATGGTAATATTTATACCTACAGACAGGCACGTGGGGAAAAAAGGTCCCATGTAATGACTAAACATTTCATCCTTGAATAAAGCATTTTCTGAGTTTTGAGAAATGTGGGATTCTAATTTTGCCTGTCCATAGGGGTTCAAAGAGATACTCCCATACCCCTATAGGGCTATCACTTCTTCCATGTGGTTTCAGAGTAGAATAGAAGGTGAAAGAAAAGGAAGAAGAGGCACAGTCCACCCTACCGCTTAAAACTACCTTATTGAGCACTAAGGGTTCAAGATTCATTTGGACAGGCAGAGAATCCAAAAGGAGGAGAAGGGTGGAGTTTGTGGTTTTGAAGCATTTCCTAGAAAAGGGGAGGGATTAGGATTGAAACCATTTGTACAAAAGAGTGATGTGAAATGAGTGTCAGGTATCTTCTATTAATCTGAAAACAACAGCAGGGTAGCACAAGGGCAGGGAAGGCAAAGACATAAAAACTCTGTGGGGAGTTAATGCAGGGCTCTAGGACATTGTGAAGGGAGGGAAAATGTCCAGGTATTCTCTATAGTAGCACTTCATGCTTTCAAGTATCTAGGTATCAAAATGGTGCAGATGTCCGAAAGCAGCTCTGCAGAACTTACGTGTATCCTGCAGATTCATCTCTATGGGGACTATGGACACGTACTGGTTTTACACTGGTGGGGGTTCATTTAATGAAGATTTAAGAGCAACTTTCATTTTCGCTGTGTTTTCTATAAATGCGGTAGGTGTACAAGTTAAGGAACAAAATAATACAATGGTAATAAAACACAACCTCCCAGACATGCTGAAAAATTAATCCCATGGTATTTGGCTATCACCACGAACTATCTCATTGCTAGCTTTTTGTAGGGACCATGTTATGAAAGTATTTGAGTGTCACACAATATTTACAATACACTTAGTGTCACGTTCTCAGATTTATAATTTCTTTGGGGAAAAGTAAGGAGACAGACATTAACCCAAGGCTTCTAGGTGTATTTTACAACAAATTGCAAAAGCTAGTAGCAATGAAACAGCCAAAGATACGTTTGCTTCTACATTTTTAAAAATTTATTTTTATTAGGAATGGAAGGATCAATATAAACATGATATTATAGGCTTTAAATTATATTAGTTGCAGCTTGAAAGCAAACACTTGAATACAAACCATATAGTTAGAGGAAGAAGATATATGGAAGAAAGAAAACTAAAGGTAGTACAAAGAAGCAACATGAAACGAATAAGAATTATAGCATAATTTGTTTTTTAAAAATAGAAAGAACTATTGGAGAAGGAATAAGTCATACACAGCACCACAACAAAATGAAAATTTGAGACAGGATGAAGCCTAAAAGAAGGCAACAACTTTCAAAGGAGAGTTGCCTTTAAAGGCACATTAGTGGTAAACTAAAAGGGAGAATAACTCTGAGAGAACCTGTTTCCACCCTGATTCCAGAGACTCTTTGATTTTTTTAGTTATTTATTAACTTAGTCTTTTTAAAAAAGGGCAAAGAATAAAGGGAAAAGGGCAGAAAAGTTTTAACTTTCTTAAACCTTCTACCATTTTTCTCATTGTCTTTCTTGTCACCTAAAGAAAGACAAATGGAGCGAGAGGCTTGTCAAAAAGGCTGATGTTGTCAGTAGGTTACATTTTGCTTTTTCTAGAACTGCAAAAAGTATCAAGAACGGGAGTAAGGCATGATAGGACATAGTAAGAACAAAAACCTAAATTCAGGACCTAGTCACCTTGATTTTTGGAATGTGAAATGAAAACATGAGATGAATTTGAGAACTTCAACTTTCATTCTTGAAATAAAATCATTTGTTGATTAAGTTTCATTATATTAGAAGTGAGAACTGCTAAGTGGTGGATGAATTATTACGCTAGCTTTCTGCCCTTGAAGTTCAGATTTATAATCTGAATTACCAGTAAATTATGCTGGAGGACCCTGTCATATTTCCAGTCAACATTTGTCTATATTACAAAGCTATTCTGTGTTTCTTTTTTCCTTATGGAATATCTACCAATGAAGCGTAAAGACCCTGATAAAATCCATTATTTAGGTAGATTTGTAAGATTATTTTAGAGGTAATTTTCATGTATATATTATGATTTGACAGTGCAAGACAGTATTTGCTCAAATTGTGGTTTATAGTATGCATCTGATTTGCACCCTCTGCCTTCAAGCATCCTCCCTTGCACCAGTCTTTCAATGACAGGTGCAGCTTCTAGTAGAACATATACCGCATATAAGGGAGATACAGAGATGGTGTAGAATTTTATGGCTTATATATATATAACATACTAATCTTTTATCGTGAAACTGAGATTACTGTAAGAAACTCTAAAATTCTAATTTCTAAGAAAATTGTAATGAGAAAACAAGTTTTGCCATCTATCCAAACACCCCTTTCCTTAATTGTCACTTCTGAGGAGGAAGGAGGGAACATCTTTTTTCATGGATGAGTGCTTATGCTGCCCTGAACTCGTCCCTCTTTTTGGCCCTGTCTATCTATTTTCTGCTCTGAAAATAACAAAATAGCATTTTTCAATGCTATTGAACAAGTAGCTCGTAACTTCTGTAGCTGGCTGTAATTTGAACAAGGACAGCTAATAGATTAACTATTGGAATACCGAAAGGACCCAGTTTCCTTCCCCTGAGGGAGGAATGGTTAGACAATCAGGCAGCATCCTAAGGTCTAAGGCACTGGGCTTATATTACAACAAACTTTCCATGCTTTTGTCTCCCCTCTGAAGTGTATGTAGTTGCACTTTCTTGTCTGACGTGGTTGCTATGTGAAAGCAGATCTGGTAAAGATGTCTTAGCTAGAGAAGAACCTAATTCTACTGCAGGGTGACTGGGAGTGGTGAGAGTCTGGTCCTCCATGTGTTGTCAATTTTGTCAATGCAGGCACATTTCGGGTCCATTTCTGAGCACAGTAAATGCTTCATTAATTCTTTTTAGTTGTCTGTCTTTCTTTGGGGCCAGCCTTTTTTCAGTGATGCCCAGGACAAGAGGTAATGAGCACAAACTTGAACATAAGAAGTTCCATCTGAACATGAGGAGGAACTTCTTTACTTTGAGGGTGGCAGAGCACTGGAATAGGCTGCCCAGGGAGGTGGTGGAGTCTCCTTCTCTGGAGACATTCAAAACCCGCCTGGACACATTCCTGTGCAACCTGCTTTAGGTGGACCTGCTTTGGCAGGGGCGTTGGACTAGATGATCTCCAGAGGTCCCTTCCAACCCCATAGCATTCTGTGATTCTGTGATTTCCCTGGTTTTTGTTCAATTTGTCTGTCTAACATTTTGTTTTACAGGTGTGAAAAAGCCTGAGAGAATTTTTTTACCAGAGAACTGGTATGGAACTTCCTTGAGCAAAAGGCCAGTCTTTTCTAGGGCAAAACTTGGGAGACACAATCCTTTGTGGACTGGAGCTGTCTGTCTGACCTAGGAAGTGCTAAAGTCCAGACTTTTCTCATTTTTTATGGCTCTTCTCAGTTGAAATATATTTATGTCCAAGGCAAAAAGAATATGGTATGTCCTTAGCACTGATGACTGGTCTTGGTATTACTGACTTGAACCCAACTTATTTCCGTTGTGAGTTGACCAATTTTTACCTGCAATCTAAGTAGGTTTTGAGCCTCTAGCTCAAAAATGTTCTCTGTTCCCGCCTCCAGGTAATAAGTGGTACCTTCTCTGTCACATGATGCAAATGCTTGTGGAAAATTAAGCTAAGCACATTTAAACTTATTTTGTATGTGACCCAATTAGTGTGTACCATGGGAAAGGAAGATTAATGCCATAAATCATTTTAACAGGCATTTGCTTCATTGCTGTGTAAATTCAGCCCAGAAACCCTGATTGGGTTTGGGTCAGCTTGCTTCAAGAGCTATGAAAAGCTTGACGTGGCCTCTCCGGTTTCTTAGTAAAGGTGCAGTTGGTTGGGGAAAGAAACCAGTGTGATATAAGTTAAAAAAAACAAAAAACACCCAAAATGATGGTGAGGAGATAAATGACAAACCAAATTGTAATGTCTGATAATCGAACAAATAATAATAATAAAGGTGCTCTGAATTTCTCCAGCTAATAGAAAGTTGAGCCATAATCACTGTATTTTTTATTTAAATGAAAAACAAGCAAAAGTTATTCTTGACAGAGAAGTGTAGGTCTTTTACTCTGCTTCATCATCTGGAAAGCAAAGGGAACAAGATGATTCCTGTCCTGTCTGTGTATCTCTGGCTCTTTACAGAGGCTTGAAGCCACCTCCATAAATGGTTTCTGCTCTTCAAGAGGCACTCCATGGGAGCCTGAGAGCTGGGAGAGACAGCAGGACTCTGTTTTAAAGCGTAGAAGTTACTGCAATGCAAATGAAACCAATAATAATATTTGAAGTGACAAGCAAAAGGTCCTGGATTAGGACCTGTATCCTTACTAGACGTTTGGAACGAGGATGAGGAACACAATGGCAAATCCTGTAAATGACACGGGGTGGTAAACTTGGGCAAAGTTCATGAAAGCTGTGAGAAACCTGAGAGGCACCTCGGCAAGCTGGGGAATTCACTGAACGGCACGTGGCCTGCAGTTGGATATCTGCAGCTCAGCGGAAAGGTCCAGGGAGAAGGACTTGGAGAGGAGTGAGAAGAAAGGATGAAGGGAATGGAAAAGCTCTCATGGACGGAGACTGAAAAGACTCAGGCTGTTTATTTAATGAGAAGGGGCAAAAAGCATGTAGAAGAATTAAAAGTAAAGCCCGGTATGGCGCAGTGGAACTTTCTACTCACTTTTTTATTTGTGTGAAAAAGTATCGTGAAATTATTTTTTCTTGCAAAATTGAAATTCAATTGAATTTGAAAGTGACGAAGTCAAAGCTTTTCTATTGTTTGCCTTGCTAAGCCAATGCAGCTCATTTCCATAACTTTCATTGGAATCAAGAACTGAAAAGAAAGAATTAGGTAGCGTATGGATAATGATTAATCAAAATGAATAACAGATACTGACGAGGAAAATGAACCCTCAACCTTAGAGGCATTAGCCAGGTCTGATTATTGAAAGTTATGAGAAATCTTCCTTGCTACTTCTTGGTACAACGAGCTGCCCATGCTGCTTTCTACTGTAGCTACTCTCTTTGAAACTTGGGTGCTTGCTGTAGTTGGGGACAAGATACTGAAGATGTTTTCTATGACCATGTAAGGGCTTTTCAAAGCCTGGCTGTCCTGCAACCTTCTCCTTCATCACTAAATCCACATTCGGCTTCAGCTGTATTACATAAAAAGCTCCTTGTCCCTTTTTCTGAATGTTGGCCAAACTCACACAGCTGTGAGTTCAAGAAGGCATGTTTTAAAATCCAAATGAGAGAGAGAAGGATTTAGGAGGGTAATAGGAGAACCAGGAAAAAGTAGATCTAAGCATGCACATTTCTACTGACTTGATTTTCCTCTCATTTAGAAAGAAAACCCTGACCAGGTAACTCTTCATCATTATCAAAAACATATTTCAGTCCAACTCAGTAGAAGGGTGTACTTGAAAAACCTTAAGAAATATTTGAATTAAAGTGGGTTCCTAACACATCTGACATCGTTTGCTCATGTCTAATTATAGCTACTGCTCTGTGTGTGTGTTTGATTTTTGCAGCGCGGCTGGAGTAACTGTTTCGCTTGGCAGCGTGTGTGCTGGGCTGTCACCCCTCTCTTCATTCACTGAATTCTGACACTATGTTTAGAAGCACCAGCCATCCAAATTATAATGGGCCTCATACTTTGCATTGAGACTGCAGAAGTTAAAGCCAATTAAAACAAGTGCCTCAGCATTTGATTCCTTTTTTTTTTTTTTTAACTTCATTTTAAGATATTTTAAGGGAAATTTTTAATAAAATCTATTTTGGTATGGTACACCAAAGATGCATTTATTGAACAGGCCTATTTTTTTTTTTAATCTAGTACCTTTCTCATGCATTCAAAGCAATTTCCCCTCAAGTATTAATTTAGAAGGAGAGTATGTTTCTTAAAGATGGGTTTGAAGAGGAGGTAACACTGGCTGGAGTGGTACCTGCCTCCAGGCACGAGAGGGGAGAGTAAATTGATGTGTGTGCAGCCCCCTTCCCATCGGCACCGAAGCAACGTTGACCCCTGGTTATTCTTTGTGTGTGGGGGATGAAGGTTAAGGTACTAAGATTATTCTTGAAAACTAAGCTCTATACCCAGCTCTGTGCCAGATTTTGTGTAGCTTTAGACAAGGTACTTCATTTCTTCTGTCTCTGAGTTACACACCCTGCAAAAATCTGCAATAATGGAGCTTTTTAACAAAGATTGTTTCAGTCTTGCATCTTTTTGGCTATGATTTCTTCATGAATTTTGAATAATTTCTCTTATGGGCACAACCTGGTGTAGCAAATAAGGCAAAATTTTATCCTTCTCCTGAATGGGTATCTCTTAATTCACTCTGGAAACGTTGGAAAAACACTTTATAGTTTGTGACTAATCTCAAGTAAGAGACAAAGCAAAAGCTTAGAATACTCAGCTGAAGAAACAGGGAAACCAGTGGAATTACCCTTGAGTCCAGCAGTTCTGGACTTTGTCTGGGTATACTATGAGCAAAAAAACCCTACAAGCCTGAATTCCTCAACTTTGGAAAAATAAATGTTTTGACATTCATTAAGGAATTTAAAAAGCCGTTAGCTACAAAGTAGTGAAGGTGGAATTTGTGCTGTATTTCTGTGGCAGAAAGACAAAAAGTGCTAACTCAGTCTATGATACTTCAGGAGAATGTAATTCAAGAAAGGGAAGATGGGAGATTAGATAAAGTGCAGAGGCTGCAACTATCAACACAGAAATAACTGAAAGTGAATTTGAGGTAAGAGATATGAAGGATGAACGGCTATTAATAATAATGAGACATTGAAAAAATCCCACAGCCGTCGGTGGAAGAAATCTGAGAACGTAATGCTATTAGAAGGATTTGTAAAAATAGTAAGATATGTTTGCAGGGGATGTTTCTCAGTCATGTCGGTGGAGTAATGGAATATAAAATGCAAGTTTCTAGAGCTGGTGCATTGGAGGTCCATAAGCAAGTTAGATTTCTGGAGCTAACCAAAATCCATGCCAGAGAAAAAACCTTACAGAAATAGCTGAACTGCTGTATCAGATGACTGCAGCAAGCTTGCATTTGATACAGCATGGAAAGCAGAAACATTTGTACACATCAGTCAAGAGTGGAACGTGACAGGAAGAAAGTGGAGTGGATAAAGCTCAAAGAAAGTAAAGAATTTAAGCTAGCCAGTGCCCCCCCTGTTTCCCCCCCCCCCCCCAAAAAAAAAAAAAGCAAAGAAATGAAACCTATGAAATCCATCTACTCTTCTGATGCAATTATAATTTTCAATGGGCAGGAATCATTTTTTTTCCAGTCATTGAGTTTGGAAAAGAATATAGAGGGGAAAAAAATAGTGAAAATAATGCAGGCTCAGTGGAAAAGTTACCATGCCGACTGGCTTGAGTGATAACAGGGTTTTTTTTCCATGACGTACAAGGAATAGCTGCATGGCTAATAGCTCCCTCTTTTCTTCACAGTGAAAGTTAAAGAAATCTGTTTGCATGTATTTGAGCAGCTTTGACCAGATTTGCAGGTTATAGGAGAAACATTTACCAAAATAAAATATTTTTCTCCATTTCAGTATTAACATAAAAATACATAATGCCATTATGGCAAATTGTTAACCAGCAACAACATGAACATTTGGCATAGAGTACCAAATGGCATAAAGGTCTTCCTGCATGTCCCTTGGATCTTCAGCTTCCAAGCAACCCGAGTCTTAAGAAATTTAAAGGAAAGCATCAATTTTCATGGATCACGACAAGACCAAGGCAAAATAAAAAAATCCAACTATGACATGGATTATTTCACTTGCATACTCATTGTGTTTGCTTCTGTTCATTGAGAACCAGGAGAGTCTTACCAAGCCAGCAAGGTTTTATTTTTTTTTCAGTTCCAAAAGAAGCAAATTTGCCTAGAAAAACTTCAGCCAACTCCGCCGATGGCTACTGGTCATTGCATAAGAGCATCCCTCCCTTGGAGGGAGATGTGGCTTCCCTCGCTGATCTCTTGGACAGCAAAGAGCTACACGCAGGCAGCAGGTTGAGTGTGTCTCTGGAATTAGACTGGTAACTTGCATGCCTTGGTTATTATTGTTCAGTGAGGAGTAAATATAACAGCTTTGCAGTCCACCGTGTTAAATGGAATTCAGTGATGTGTCATTTACAAAACCAAATGGTTTTGAGATGATCCCGCAATGTGCTGAGTAGCTCTTATAATGTTCATAGACTCTAATTTGGGAAAGGTATTTGTGCACACCCGTGACCTTAAGCGCACAGCTCCATTCCTGTGCTTAAAGACAAAATTTCCTAAATTGGTATTGCAATACCTTCAATTCTTATTAAAAAATAATCACAGAATTGAAATGAAAATGTTGATGAAAATGTGACCTTCTTGCTCTTCTTCCAGTGCATTTTAGCAAAACACAAAACAGTGTTATTGCTGCATGTTACACTAATAAAATGTGCGTGTTGTTTGGAGGGCGTAGGGCTGTGGTTAGTTTGTATAGCAGCAACTGTTTTCTTGGGTTTGTGTAACATAATTTCCTTTGAAGAGTTAGCTAATTTCTTTGC
Source organism: Numenius arquata (assembly GCF_964106895.1). Classification (NCBI taxonomy): domain Eukaryota; kingdom Metazoa; phylum Chordata; class Aves; order Charadriiformes; family Scolopacidae; genus Numenius; species Numenius arquata. The sequence goes on from NC_133576.1 coordinate 41,913,917, forward strand.
TATCCTTGGTTCTTTTACAGAAGTCATCTAACGTGATGTAAAATTTGGCATGAAGGGAGTAATAATCTATTGACGCAGTATAAAGCTCCATCTGAGTATACTCAGTTCTTCTGTACCAGCAGGGACTGAATCATGAATGATGTTTCTCCTGTTCTTTGTTTCCATAACAAAGTAAAATAATTTAAATTGATTTTCAGTTATTTACCAACTTAAGAAAAAAATGTATATTAGAAGTCAGGTGTGGGAGTGGTTATGCATTTTAATGATTCATATTCCCAGGATTGGGCTTTTTTGCTCCTCCATTCATTTGGGTATATTGAATTTGCTTAAATTCTTATCTAGTTTTCATCATTTTTATAAAAAAAAATAGTTTGAATCCAATAATTCAATCTGAATATTCAGTTTAGAGGGGATACAATGGTATCAAGTAGTTTGAAGTCCGCTCCCCTGTCATATGGAAAGGAAATTTGAACCAAGTGTTTGCAAAAAGGTGCAAAATGGCTAGAACTTTGGGGAACAGAAGAAACAGCTTATGGAAACGCACAAGGACTTTTGCTTTTGTTCTCTTCCTTCCCTTGCACCTGAAAGGGGTCCTGTCTCTGGTCTCTCAGACACAATTTTATTCCGTCTTGCCCTTTTTCTTCCTCATCGCTTTTTTGTTTTTACATTTTATCACAGCATGATTGCTCTTGCCCATCTTCCTCCTTCTGTTCATCTCCAGACTCTCTGAGTGTGCTGTTTGTATTCATTGGCATCTTTCTCTTTCTGTGCTGTCCCTCATCCCACTCTCGCCCTCAGGCAGAAGCACCCTTGCTGGGATGTGGGGAGGTTGCTCTGCAAGCATATCTCGGAGAGGTGCTCCATATGCCTCCAGCCTTTGCATTGGAGGCATGTTGTGGCCTTTGAAACACCAAACCACCCTTGCCCTGAATTATCCCACCTGCTGGCTTGCTTCTGAGGTGTCTCCTGCTATCTCTAGAAGTGCTTCTTCAGCATTTCTAAAAGGTACACCTCAACCCCTCCAGGACTTTCCGTGGAAGATTACTGGGACTCTGTCCTTGAAACCCCTCTCTTTTCCCTGTCCATCCCCATTTCTGTCCCATCCTGTCATTTGACAAAAAATCAGCAGCCATCTGTGTGGAAGACTCTGTAACGTCCCTGCTCCAGTCCTGCCTTGTCTGTCCCTTGGATCAACTTTGCTAAAACTCAGATATATGGCCCAAAATTTTAAATTAAACTTATATTTAAATGCAAATGCCTATATTATAAATTTAAGGGTAAATTATCAAAAGCCTTCTCATCTTCCTCGTGTTCCTCTTTTGCATTTGAGAATAGCTCTCCATATATAGTAACACAATAGTTTTATGTATAGCTTTTAATTTTCCTCTTTGTAGCTTCTATTTTTTTGTGACATTTGCAAAATCCTTAACACTGGTTAGTCTACGTGTTCACTGATATCGAAGCCGTACCAAACTTAACCATAATGCTGCATTGCTTCCTTTTCTCTTCATATTTATCTGTTGTCTCTAGCTTTGTAGCTGAGACTTGTCTACTTAGGAAGTTAATCTAAATTAGCTAATGTTATAATTTGAAGTGGTTTAATTTGATTGCACTGAATCAGTTTATGGCACTTATTCAAAATTTAAGTGGCTTTAACTTGATTCAGTTTGTTCCACTCTCCAAATGATGATCAAAAAAGGTTTGGTTAGAGTTAATTCTTATGGGCTTTTCAGAAGAAACAAATTCTAAAAAACTTGAGCAATGAGAAGCAGAGATTTGCCTTGGGACGTGGTGCAGTGGGTGGTCAGGGTTTAGTATAGCAAAATGACTGCTGAGGTAGGGGACAGGGTATGGAATGGAAAGCTGGGTTCTCACAGAGAAAACAGTTCTGGTAAATTAAAATTTGCTTAAGTATAAAGCACTTTTAAAGAAATATCTGTTCATTTGAAATCTGATTATAGTATGTTACATGATAATCATCTAGTGTAGTAATATTTAGAGAAAGTATAAAGGAAAATATACTTTGATATAATGTGAGAAAGTGGCACATGAAACTGAAACTGTTAAAAAGCAGTTTCAAAATGTCTCAGAGACCCAGATCATTATCTGCCAAAACTTGTTATTTACAATTTTGTATTTACAGTTTATTAGCTGTTTTTCCCTTATAAATCAAAGCAGAACTCCACAGATGTATGGGCTTTAGAAAATATCTCAATCCTATTGGATGGAACCATCCTTCATGGTTCAACAAGGGCAAATGTAGGGTCCTGCACCTGGGGAGGAAGAACCCCAGGCACCAATATAGATTAGGGATGGATCTTCTGGAAAGCACTACTGAGGAGAAGGATCTGGGAGTCCTGGTGGATAGCAAACTTTCCATGAGCCAGCAATGTGCCCTTGTTGCCAAGAGGGCCAATGGGATCCTGGGCTGCATAGGGAATAATGTGGCAGGGAGGTCATTCTCCCCCTCTACTCTGCATCCAGTTCTGGGCTCCCCAGTTCAAGAGAGACAGGGAACTACTAGAGAGAGTCTAATGTAGGGCAACTAAGATGATTAAGGGATTGGAGCATCTCCTTTATGAGGAAAGGCTCAAAGAGCTGGGGCTCTTTAGCCTGGAGGAGAGAAGGCTGAGGGGAGACCTTATCTATGTTTACAATTACCTAAAGGGTGGGTTGAAGGATGATGGACCTGGACTCTTTTCAGTGGTTTCCAGTGATAGGACGAGGGGCAACGGGCACAAGCTGGAACATAGGAAGTTCCATTTAAATACAAGGCAAAACTTCTTTATGGTGAGGGTGACAGAGCCCTGGAACAGGCTGCCCAGGGAGGTCGTGGAGTCCCCTTCTCTGGAGATTTTCAAGACCTGCCTTGATGCAGTCCTGAGTAATGTGCTCTAGGCAATCCTGCTTTAGCAGGGGAGTTGGACTAGATGATCTCTAGAGGTCCCTTCCAACTCTGACAATTCCGTGATTCCTTGATATTGTCCTATAACCTAAAGCAGCATTATTAAATTTCAAGTATCCTAGTAACAATAGTGAAGCTCTTACTAGGACAGCTTGAAGGTTGATCTTTCATAACCATCTTATCAATTTAGGAGCTCATGACCTATTGAAAAGTATCTTAGCATTTTAAATATTATGCTTGTTAGGATAATGTTGTAATTTTTTACCTTCTTAAACAGTGGAGTTTGTAATGCTGGATAATGGAATAAGCACAAACCAAAAGACCTATTTCATCTCCTCGAAGGTTATTTAAGTGTTAGACAGAGAATGATACACTTTTTCTACCTTTTCTACCACTTTTCTTTCAGCAAATTATCAATGTTTGTGCGAAAAGGTATGACACCCCTATGGCTAATGATGAAGAGCTATGTTTATAGGAGAAGGGTGACCTGGAAGCGCAACACACAAGCCTCATCAGTTTTGGCCACACGTAGATTCGTGACAGAGAATTTCTGTGACTGAGTATCCTCTCTTTTCAGGCTAATGTTGGTGCCTATTCCTGTAGTGCCATAAAAGCAGTGACTGATGTATGCCTACATGTGTTGCACCAGCTTTGAACTGGCTAGTTCAAGTCCCAGCAAGGCACCCGCAGGAACAGACCCTTGGAGACCTCTGGAGCTCTGCAGTCCATGTTTAAGGTGTGCATGCCGCTAGCACTTGCAAGCCAGATAAATGAGAGTTTGCAGGCAAATTATGCATTTACTCAGATAACATTTTGCCAATTTCCCATCAAAATGATTGCCAAATCAACCAAGAGCAAAATGTGACATACTGATGAGGAACGTAGCTTGCCTTTGGCTGAGTTGGGTAGAACATGGGTGAATGAAAGCGTCTGGCTGTGGCCCGCATCCAGACCTGAGGCTGCAGCGAGGTCCTTGTTCACCCACACCTACTGTGACATCCATCATTTCTCAAAATGTGGAGCCTTGTAGGTATACTACTTGCAGGTGAACGCAGGCTCACAAAGCCACTGGTTGGTCTGTGATAGGGATGGGAAGAAAACCCAACTCCAGTCGTACTCATGCCAAGTTTAATTAATACTGCAATGAATCAAAGCCCAGTGAAAAATTGCATTCAAAATAGATGTTTGAATTTTTCCCCTGGGTCCTGGAATTCTGTAAGAAATACTCTGGAAAACCAAAGATACAAAAAAGGAGCCTGAACTCAAGGCTATGAACTAAGGAAAGCAGATCTTCATTCTGAGCTCTCACCCATAGCCATCCTTTCTGTTAATAACACAATGGTATCTCAGTGGATTAAATACAGGCAAATCAAATCAAGACAATGTCCAAAGCTGTTTATTGTTCCAGAGGAAAGAATTTATTTATTTGTATCCTTTTTTTTTTTAAGTAAACAGTTTTCCTAGAACAGTAGTTTCATGTATATTTTATTTAAAAATATAGTTAGTTGTTGAATTTTCTTTTTTCTTAATAGATATGCTTTTATCATTACCCATTCACAGGTGCATCGAAATTGTTTCTAGGGAAAGACAAAAGCATGTGTAAGTAGGTTAATAGCCACATGATTACTTTTGCATAACTGTCTCGTATCTTCTCTTACCTGACACAATAACGATATAAACACTTCTGTGACAGCAAGGAGGTAACTGCACCTTCCACAGATTTTTGCTGATTCTTCCCTATGTACTGACTAAGGTGATTTGTGCATGTGCAGTTTTACTAATTTATTCATAAACTTTTATGTAAGTATTTTAGAGTAGATACAATTTCCTAATTTTCTAACCTAATTGTGTTAACATTCAACTTCTGACATTTATGCAGAAACGCAGACAAAATGTGTTTGGTATTTGAATGAAAAGAAAGGGGACTGTGCCTTAAAGTGGTTTGGTAAAAAGCTCTTTGTCTGCATGTTTTGCTTATCAGTAAAAAACTTCTAAAGTTTACAAACATGTCTCAAAATGAAGAGGTGTGGGAAAGGTTTGACTTTTAACTGAATAATATTTCCACCGACTCCATAAAACTGAAGTGTTGATTACATTATTATTTCTTACTCTACTGGGAATGATATAGCAGACTTCAGGCTTTGAAAAAATTGGAATCTGTGACTATGAATAAAGTGGCTTCTATAGTGAAGTCAAAATCTTTATTCATGTTTATCTAAAACATGTTGCTTTAATTTCTGTTTGTCCATTTGCTGGATTAAATGGAAGAAAAGATGGTAGTAATTGCCTTTCAGACTCTGATTCTAGCCATTGGTGATCTTAAAATGCAATGTTAATTACAGGAAACTTTACAATACTGTCGCAGACCTTTACAATACTGTCATTTGGTGGTTCAATTAACCCTTAAATTACTTATCATTTTGATACTAAAAATTAACTTTCATAGTTTTTGTAAAATGACCATGCTAAACAACAGAAAAGTAATTTTAGGCAGTTTTGTGTGTCAAGTGAACATTGCTGAAGAGTTTTGGGCACATAATTTTGAAGATGTTTGCCTTTCTCCTTTCTGTACCTAGGTGAGGTTCATTCTGTGCCACATGGAAAACATGAAGAGGAAGGACACATCAAGGGCTTGTTACCAGCTGGCTGCCTGCAGTGCAGATTACTGAAGGGCCAGCATGCCGAGAGGAAAATGTTCTCTGTTTTGAGGGCTCTACCCAGGGCTTCCAAGAAAAGTGTTGATTATTTGCTACTAGTAGCTTGAATTGTGAAGAAAAAACCCTTGATAGCAAGTTTCAATCTATTATTGCAGAAGGTACTCTAAAGTCACAGCATTCACCATCAAACAGGTGCTTGTTCCTTAGGAAAAGCGGGCCTCTCTTCTCCCGGTGTTTATCAACAGCAACATCAAGAACACAGTTATCAGGCTGAGGTGATAAAAAAACCCCTAAAACCAAGCAAAAAAAACAAACAACAAACCCCAAAGTATACTAAGTTAGTGAGATATTCAGAGCATCATTTGGAGAAGTGGGAGCAAGCCCTCCTTTTCCCCTCCTTTCTTCGCTTTTTTTTCCTTTTGCCCCCACCCCCGCCTTTTATTTTTTACTATTTTTTTTTCCTTTTTTTTTTGGTCTTTTTTCAATTTTTCTGCCGCAACGCAGAAAAAAAGCAGTTGGTGCTTCCTCAGTGTTTCGGATGTGACCCGGCAGCTGGCACATGCTGGCATTTCCATCCCTGTGCTCATGTAACCCTTCCCCTTTCTCCCTCAGTTCACAGGCTGTAAGCTATGATGATTTTTTAATCATTCATTTCTTAGACAGCTATCCACTCATTCCAGGTAGACCAGGATAGAGTATCGCCTTTCAGCCTTTAGAGGCACAGCTCCAGTTTCAATCAGTGACTAAAGGAAGTCTTTGTATCTCCCTGTGAATTTTATGGTAAATTTGCTCAGAATTTTTCAACCTAATCTCACTTTTTTTTTTTTTTCCCCTGGATAGCTCTTCAGAGATTGCAACAGATTGACTGATAATTTGAAACCTGATGGGTGCAAACTGGCAGGGAAGTAAGGAAATCTGGCTTGAGCTTCTGCAACTCCATTTTAAAGATGATCTAAGATTAAAAATTTCTGTCTGAGTCAGTTGCAACAGGAAGTTGAGCCTACACTTCCAAAATTCCAGGTGGGTCTTTGACATTTTGGTCCAAACCCTTCACAAGTCCATTTTTGTGAAAACATACAGCATTTCATATTGGGAATAGTTTAATTTTATACATAATCAGAATCATGGCAATGACTGACTCATAAGGGTGAGCTTGGTGGCAGATTTCTTCACTATTATCTATCTTCTGCAGTGTATTTTATTAAAAAAATATTAATTCCCAGTCATTGTTACAGTGGGTAAACTGACATTAATTTGATGGTGTGAATTTGTTCATTATCTGCAAAGATGAGCAAAAATGGATTTTTCAACCTATTTCAAGAAAGTCTACAGCTGAACAAACCATTCTGTTCTAATCTCAGAATGCTTCATTATTTTGGAAATGTGAGGAGAAAAAAATATGAATGGGATATTTCCTTCTGATTTGTAAAGTGATGTATTTTAACTTTTGTGAATTTTTTTTCTCTGAAGCACTTCACTATATTGATCTTGTTCTAATTATCAGTATTAATCCACAGATTACTCAATAATTTATAATCAAAGACCCAAAATAAATTATTTCTTTTCAAAACTAGAATTACTTTTGAAAGGTCACATTTTTTATGGCCATGCAGATTTTTAGCACATCAGTCAGTGATGAAACAGAGACAACAAACACTGTCAATAAAAAAGAAAAAGGAAATTATTTAAATTTATGAAATAAAGCCAGATTTTTCTCTGCCATTTTTCAGCAAAATTTCTATGTAGTTTTCTTTTTCTTTTTCTGTTCTGCTGTTTCTTCTCTGGGAAATAAGGCTAAGCTGAAGCTTAACTCCTTTTATATATATTAGTTATTATATTAGGTGATCTTGCTGTGATTTTTCTTCACATTCATTTTGAATTTGCCTCTCGATGGATACAAGCCTTTCTACATTTGGTACTGTAGGTACTAACAAGCATACAGCCAATTTCTTGTAGATGGTGGCAAATTGCTCTAAAGATGAGGCCTTGAAAAGGCACATTTTTTTGTGCGAATTGAACAATTTCCTCCTTTCTTTTGAATTCAATAAGTTTAAAAACAATGCTGTCTCTTGTTGGTTTTACTTTAACGTATTTCACAAGGGGGAAAAAAATGCTGAATGGGGTTTAAGTGATGACTTCTCTCCCTTGTCTCTTCTTATTATAGAGATTTCATTTTGATGATTTGGCTAGCTAGCCAACATTTTTAAGCAGTAATTTTGCTCATGCTTTCCTATATTTGTTAACAGTAATTTCGTGCATGTCGAAGAAATGATACTTGTGTATAAAAAGTAAAAAAATGGCCAGTAGCATTGCTTAGCTTTGAACTCTTTATTTCAGTGGCCCTGCCCTTTGGTCAAGACTTTTGCCAGGTTTCATCTGCAGACTGCAGTTGTGTTCCTTCCTTTCCCTTTCCAGGGATCTTTTGTATTTGCTATGAATCATTTTACATTCTGGTTAGAAAGTGTGTTATCTTGTTTTCCTGTGTTCTACGTATTGAGCTTATTAGAAGTGAGGATTGCTGGTTTGTCAGCAATATTTTGAGGACGGCTTCCATTCTTTTCTACAGAAGCTACAGCAAAGTACAAGCTGTGCAGCTTCTTCTTCTTGCCCCACTATTTTGCCTAAATCCAATTTCAGCAAAATGCTTTGTGTTGGGTTTGTGTGGCAAGGTTTTGGTAGCAGTGGAGTTACAGGGGTGGCTTCTGTGAGAAGCTGCTAGAAGTTTCCCCTATGTCACATAAAGCCAATGCCAGCTGGCTCCAAGATGGATTTGCCACTGACCATTGATGGTGGTAGCACCTCTGTGATAACATATTTAAGAAGGAAGAAAAACACCCTGTGCAGCAGCAGCCAGAAGAGAGGAGTGTTGTCTGCAACAACTCTGCAAACACCAGGGTATGTGAAGAAGAAAGGGGAGGAGGTGCTCCAGGCAGCCCGTGGTGAAGACCATGGTGAGGCAGGCTGTCCCCCTGCAGCCCATGGAGGTTAATGGGGGAGCAGATATGCATCTGAAGCCCATGGAGGACCCCATGCCAGAGCAGGTCGTTGCCCGAAGGAGGCTGTGACTTCATGGAGAACCCGCGCTGGAGCAGGCTCCTGGCAGGACCTGTGGAGAGAGGAGCTCACACTGGAGTAGGTTTGCTGGCAGGACTTGTGACCCCGTGGGAGACCCATGCTGGAGCAGTCTGTTCCTGAAGGACTGCACCC
>NC_133576.1:43756744-43851247 GCF_964106895.1 Numenius arquata
GCACACGTGGGTGCCCTGCACATGGAGGCTGACCTGCCACGGCCACTGCCCCAGCACCGCCCCGCTGCCACCCACGATTCTGTTCATCATGTTCACGCTTTTAGTGGGCAGGCCACACTCTAAGGAGTTAGTTACACACAGAGGCATTAGTTCAAGAGGAAGCTGGTCTGGAAGACACTTCTGCAGCTCAGGCTTCGCTAGCAGAGGGCAGCACAGACCGTGTCTGATCTCTGCTCTGCTGCCCTGGACACCGAGATCCCAAGGCTCCCTGTCCCTCAAACCAGGACACTCCCATAGCCTAGACCCCCTTCACATTGCAGACGTCATGATGAGTATTTGGCAGCTGCTGCTCTCAGTTCACCACAAACCATAAACCAGTGGTTCATTACACCTTTGAGTGTGGTATTCAGGCGCCACATGGACACACGCCGTTGTGTTGTGCAACAGAACAGACAACAGCCAGGAGTTGCCTCATGGCAGCCATCACCGTCAGGAACCCACTGCCCACCCAACGGCCGCGTGTCGGAGAGCGGACGCACCACAGACATCCCACCACTGCTGCTGAGCAAAGGCTACAGAGCTTCATGACAGGCAAGTCATTTAAAGGAAGAAGTGGCAGGAAAGACAAAAGCAACTGGGAATCCAACATCCTCCTTGTCTCCTCTCCCACCCTGCTCCTTAAATGGCACTGTTTGAAAATTGGGAACCACAGTTAAATCATCTGCCCATCAGAAGACAGAATTTATTTACACAGATTCAAAAAGGTTCACCAGCCAGAGCATTTCAAAGCATGACCAAGCAGAAGTTTGAGGAACACAGTCACTTACCTATGCAGCGCAGGGAAACCACATTTTGTGATGCACAGGAATCGCTGCAATAGAAACAGGAAAACCCAAACGGGACTTTAGGGACACAGTGAAGAAAATGGTGGGCAAAGTCCACCCCCCCAACTGCTGCCTACCCTTTCCAGCTACGTGCCCTGCCTTCCCCTCCTCTTCCTGCTGAGCGTTCCCTCCTTTCTTCACTCTCTCCAGCTACCCTACCAGCAGCCATCTGGCCTCCACCACTTCTTGCATTCACCAAAACTGTCATGTGGAAGACTGCAGTCGCCAGTACAAAAGGTTTGTAAGCCTATTGAGGAGCAAGATGAAGAACAGTGTGAGAAAAAGTTGAGGTGATATACGAAGTAGTTGTAGAAGAACCTAAACAAGGGGAGCCATGGGAACCTTGCAGACACAGCAGTCTACAGGTTTAGAAACCAGACACTTCAGAGTTGTTTAATGAGAATAAAAATGATACTTTCCACAGTGAAAGATCCATTTTGCATGCTGTGTGTTCATGTGACTGAAAAAAATAAAATAGCTATACCAGCTGCTGTAAAATGTGTTACAGCTGGTAGCTATTGTCACCGTACAGAAACTCCTGCTGACGGTCAAAGAGCCTTAGAAAAGTATCTTTGACATGGCAGCCTTCTAGACATCTTCTCTTTTAAAAGAGGACAGGAAGGATGGAAAAATGACAGCTGTGTTTTCAAACAGAAGGGAGAGCGGCTACTGCTACCAGATTAAAAGCCAAGTCTCTTTCCCTGTAACAATCCCCATTGAAAGACGTGCTTGCATTATGCTACAGGCAGAAGCTACACCTCTTACAACAGCTAAAAAGACCCCTGATAAAAGAAGTTTGTATTGAACAAAGATACCTGCTATACAGCTTTTTGTACAAGTCTACATTCCCAGCACTTGTGTTCACCTTCATGTAGCTTTTAAAGCTGCCTTCAGTTGCTACTCCTCGACTATAGTAATACGTATCTCTGCAAAACAAAAAACCCATTATGAAACTCACTAGTTTCAATTTTCAAACAAGTAACAATAAACTGTGCTAAAAATATGATTTTCTTTTTTTTTTTAATTAAACACAGAACCCTGGTGGTGTATTACAGAACTTGACAAATGTTTGAACATTTGTACTCTGGTGCTGTTTACCATCAAACAGTTACTAGATTAAAATAATATTTTTATCTAATATGCATGCACAGCAGGAATCTTCAGCCTCATGAAACAGGGCAAGATGAAGAGATGCCTTTGCCAGTACTTTTACACAGCACAGCCGAGTTCAGGGCCAGTAAGTCATGACAACCACTCTTCTGATGGACAACAACAGGGGCAGCAAATGCTGCTGTTCCGCTGGGCTTTCTAGTTGAGGACCAGCTCTGTGTAGTTGCTGCTGGGCTATCGTACTGCAGTTGGAATTACCAGGGTCCTTGCTGGTTCAGATACCTGAGTTCAGAGCACCACAACACAGTGTGGGCACACACAAGTTTCACCTGCCTGGTTTATAAATTCACTCCATTGCTCCACACACAACAGAAGACAGTATATGCCAGCTGTATCAAAAAGAGGCAACATTAAGCATTTCCACTGCAGAAGAATATAGGCTACAGCATTACATGGGGAGAACATGGGCAGCACCCAGGGCCACAAATGTTTACGGAGATCTTCCACGTGAGCCAGTGCTACTCGTGCCCTCAGAAGATCAAGGCTTTCCATGTAATACTGGTGATGACAGTTTAAGTCAGATCGGATGTTATTGAGCAATTAGAATGATCTGAAGCGAGCTCTGGAAGATAGTTGTAAGTGAATGTATTGGACACAAGTGTCCCCACTGAGTAACTACTGCATGCACACCAGACCCCGTTACTTGTTGGAGCAGCATTTCATTTTGATCATGTAACAGCTACCGCCATTAAAATCAGATCCACCTGGGTTCACAAGAACTAGATTGCCAACTGCTTTTTGTTTCAGATACGTGTTCTTAAAAATGGCAAGAAGGAAATTTTAACCTTTCTATGTACAAAGGCTGATGAAGGTTAGACTTACACACTGTAGCCCATGTCTTTACATGCAATCCTCCCATAATCGTCATTCCAGCCGTCTTGACAAACAGGATACCAGGATTTGCTGATAGGTGAATAAACTTCCAGGATAAAGTTTGGTCCATAAAGTCTAACTGCCAGAAAAGGAAGAAGAAAAAAAAAAAAAAAAAAGAAACCAACATCACACGCTATATTACTGCTCTTTCTCTACTTAAAAGTATTATTACCCATAATATTTTAATATTTGCTTGTATGTATGAACTGGTATTAATTTAATGCTGCCTTCTACTCAGATTCTGAGTAAATATCACGTAGACAGAAATATTGCAATAACTTAATTATTTTGTGTAAGGCAATTTCAAAGAACTACCAGTTTAAAAATTCAAGTGTACAAGACAGAATTTTGAGCATAAAAGCTAAAATGAAAAGATGAACACTTTTTCACATTCTGCCACTGAGAAAGACTGCAATAGCCAATCTCTTCTTACCTTTTATCTACACAACCATATATTTATTAATATATCATATATTGTTTATAGATATTGTAACTGTAATTGAATATTGTATATAATATATTTTATATTGTATCTTAGTACACAAAATTTCCTCAGAGAAGCACTTGTAAGGCAAGAATGTAACAAGGAGCAATTACCTCTGACGTTCCATGCCCCATTATGTATTTATTTGCACAAGAATTTAATAAAAAATAGTTCAAGCAAAAGCAAAAGAACAGATTGAACAGGCTTCTCCAAAAACCCATTATTCAACCAAATGGAGAGGAACAGCTTTAAAGCATATGCCAGTAAATGCTAACCCTGCATGAGGCATATGCAGAATAAAAGCTCCGAGAGAGAGAGAATAAGAGTACAACTAGAATTTTCCAGAGTGGCACCAGCACAACACAGTTGTTAGAAACAAGATGCCACACCTTTGGAACAGACAAAGGGATCTTTCCACCTTCCATCTTCAGATTCTTTTTAGTTGAAAACACTGATCAGACCAAGTTTTCTTACACAAAGCAGTTATGAAGTAGTTGAAGTATTATTGGGAGAATGAGGAATGCAAAATACGTGAAAAAGGGACAAGCCTGACTGAAGATCATCAGATTTATGTTGTTATCACCTGAAGTTCTACTAAGCCAATGATGACTGTTCATTCCAGAGACCATGTTACATTCAGTTTTGCACAAATCCCATTCAAATTAAAAGGTAGTATTTTAAAAACTGATTCAAAGTTAACCCAGCTCAAACCCCAGAGTCAGTCATTTTATTTCAACTTCTCAGTTGGACTGGAGACAAACTGAGTATCTAGATAGGGCTTCAAAGCACTCAAACATCCTAAACCATTTTAGAGATATACCTTCAGCTAAGATGGCCCTAATGTAACTTAGGCAAGCTTTGGACAAGGCAATTTGCTCAAAAATTCTTGCAGGTGGGTGAAGGTCCTCCCCCTTGACTGCCGGCACTCACCACACCGGGTTTCATCCTCCCCGTTGGGGCAGTCGTTCACTCCATCGCACCACTGGGAGGCGGGGATGCACACTCCTGAAGATCCACACTCTATCAAGGAGGTGACACAATGATCGTCTACTGCGGGGAGAGAGCAACACAGCCGTTAGGCTGAACAACAGCTTAGCCTCGGGCGACTACTGCCAACTTAAGGAGTATTCCACTTTGATAGAGCAGAAAATCAGAAAGAGCTCTTAAACTCAGGGATGGGAGGAGACCCAGCCTGACACAACAGAAGATGTATTGCTCAGTCCTTTACATCCCTTGCCAGATTAAGTCACTGATGCAGCTGATTGGATTTTGTCCACCACCTCCCCTGAATAAGCAAGCACCATTAAGTTGTCTAAAAGGAGTCAGCTTTACACTGGCAAAGCATAACACTTATAAACAGCAAAGGAGGAAGAAAGCAATTACTCCAATTACATCCTTTTGCTTTCGCTGCCATTTAAAACAAGATTACGTTCACCCTGTATAAATCAAAGTGAGTAAAAAAAAACCCTAAGAACACAAAGTGTCATCCTAATAGTTTTAAACGAACTCCCTTCTCTCCTCCTTTCTTTTCCTGCACAGAGCAGACAGAAGAGGCTCCTAAAAACAAAGCAAATTGTTTTTTAGTTTCCTTTGAAAAGTGGCTTTCATTGAAAGGGAAATTAAGATAGCACAAGACAAACTTTGCCTAAGCCAAACAGAATTGCTTTAGCCCAGCTTCAGAGCTTAGTCACCTCAATTGGGGATGACTTCCAAGGCAAATGTATCATCTGTGGTACGGCTTACAGTGGTAAGACAGGCCAGGCTCACACAGCATTAACAGACTTTCGAAGTAAAAGCCTCACAGAAACAAACAGACACGAATTACTTCTGCTTCAAGAAAGATACCATTTACCACAGAATGGTTTTGGCTGGAAGGGACCTTAAAGATCATCCAGTTCCAACCCCCCTGCCATGCACAGGGACACCTGCCAGGTTACTCAAAAGCCCCATCCAGCCTGGCCTTAAACACCTCCAGGGATGGGGCATCCACAACTTCCCTGGGCAACCTGTTCCAGTGTCTCACCACCCTCACAGTAAAGAATTTCTTCGTAATACCTAATCTAAATCTACCCTCTTTCAGTTGAAAACCATTACCCCTCATCCTATTGCTCCACTCCCTGATAAAGAGCCCCTCCCCCATCTCTCCTGTAGGCCCCCTTCAGGTACTGGAACGCCGTTATAAGGTCTCCCCGGAGCCTTCTCCAGGCTGAACAACCCCAGCTCTCTCAGCCTGTCTTCATAGGAGAGGTGCTCCAGCCCTCTGATCATCTTCGTGGCCCTCCTCTGGACTCGCTCCAACAAGTCCATGTCTTTCTTGTGTTGGGGGCCCCAGAGCTCGACACAGTACTCCATGTGGGGTCTCACGAGAGTGGAGCAGAGGGAGAGAATCACCTCCCTCTACCTGCTGGCCACGCTGCTTCTGATGCAGGATGTGGTTGGTTTTCTGGGATGCAAGCACACGTTGCCGTTATCTTGACCATTTACACTCTTGCAGGTATGTTATACAAAATCATTTCAATCTCCTGCCTTACTTAAGTGAAGTCAGAATTTGGAACAAGTTTCATTTCATTGCACAGCAGTGATTTCCTAATGAAAGGCAGTGCAGAATGAGCTGTCCATGCACATGTGACAGCTATCCCCCAGTGCAAAAACCCTTGCAAGAGGTCAAACTACTCTTTACTAAACCCTACTGCACTGTACAATTGTACTGCACCAGCTTTTGCCAGACAGATTGGAGGTTTCCAGAAAAGCCACCTGAACAAGCTGCTACAGAAGAGTCAAAAAGCTGATGACATCACTTGATGTCAAAAACATATTTAGTTGATGAAAGGAAAGCAATAGTAGCATTGTTTATTAGAAAGAATAAAAAACCCAACAACCAAAATTGAGCCATAACGTAGCAACATTAGTTTACCTCTTAGGAGACAGGTAACAAAGAGTTTCCCGTCCTTAATTTAGCGTAAAATGGAAGGTAAGAATGTATATTTCTAACTCTAAAAGTTTAATATATCTTTTCTTTCAGAACACACACACACAAAAGAAATCTTACCAAAATACCAGATGAAGAAAGCAGCAATTGCACAACAAATGACTATTAAAATGGATACTACAATGATTATGGTTTTCCTTACACCTGAAATGAAAGCAATGAGAAAAAGAGAAATTAGATTCCCAAATAAGGTAACTTCCAGCCACCAGCACTCTATATTTCCTTGACATTAAAACCAGACATTTTTTGCCAGACAGACTTTTCTCCATTCCACCACCCTTCCTCCAAATCACCCAGATTCCTGCCCAGTTGCATCATCATCCCAGCCAGCTACTACTTCTTCACCCTTCTTCAATACTACTTCTTCAATAGCTCCTCCAATACAGGAATTGGAAGGGAAGATGCCTTTTATTTGTTATCTTACTCTGGAAAACCTTAAGTCTAGAATTGGAAGAAATCCTGACAAAACTTACTTGATGCACATGTTCTCCTGGATGAACGTGGTACTGGACTACTTGACTGATGAGTAACAACCGTTGGGACATAGCTTGGCACTGATGGAGCATTTGTTGAGAAGTACTGTGGGTTTGGGTTAGCACCTACTGGCTGCCTGGCAGAATACAAGTTTTCTGGCTGAAAGCCATGACTTTCACAGTATGGCGGTGGACTCTAAATTATGATGTTGAGAGGAGGGAAATGGGGAAAAAAAACCAAAACAAAAACAAAAAAACAAGAGGCAAGACTGTAATTAGGACAAATAGATGCCATTTACATTCAGAACTCTACTAAGTAATTCTGCCAAGGCAGAAATTCACCATACTAGTGACTCCAATTTACATAGAGAAAAAGTCTTACAGTACATGCCTAATACCTTGCACTTTGAATAATAAAAATAACAGAGAGTGACGCTGGAAGGCGTATGAAGAGATCAGTTTCCTGATCCAAAGTAACTCAACCTAAGCAAGATTCTTTGAGCCCAGCCCTCCAGCTGCCTGTACAAACCACTGCACTGGAACATCTGACAAGGTAGAAATAAGCAGCATGGACAGTTTTAGGCAGTACCATCATTGAAAGAAAGGCTGACAAGTAACAGCCTTTGTGTGTGCAGTTGTCCAGGCCCAGGACAAATGCTTACTGCCCCATTTTGTCCTATGACACCACCAGATATACCTAGGCTATTTCTGCAATGCACTGGACTACAACAGGTTGTGAAATATTTATCCTGGAAGAGCTTTAAGAACTAGCTCGAAGCCATTCCAATCTATCCCTCCAAAATAAGCTTTAAAAGCATAAATCTCTCCCAGGACCGTCTGAGCACTTGAAATGCTAGTTAATTCAAGCCTCTTATACCTGCCTCACAGTGTATCTTTCCCTTTTTGCAGAAAAGAAAGCACAACAAATACTCCACACTTAGAAGACTTGCTAACCAGGATATCACTCAATAGGCTGTTACTTTTTTACTTACTTTTTTTTTTTACTTTTATTCTGTAAAGAATAAAAACTCATTTAAAAAAAAATCAGAGAGGAATATTTTTAATATTTTGTTTACTTACTACAGTAGAGGCCATCTTTCCTTTGTCACCAGTACTGAAACAATTCAAGTGTTTGGAAGTAAAGCATGAACCTGCAATAAAAAAGAAAAAAAAAAAAGAAAACAATCACAACCAGAAACTAACTTTGTTCACCTTTGTCAGTTTTTCCTTTGGAAAAATGCCAAATCTGGGGGGAAAAAAAAAAAACCAAACGATCGGAAGCAGTTCAAGAGAG
Organism: Numenius arquata; assembly: GCF_964106895.1. Lineage (NCBI taxonomy): Eukaryota > Metazoa > Chordata > Aves > Charadriiformes > Scolopacidae > Numenius > Numenius arquata. The sequence continues at coordinate 43,764,912 of NC_133576.1, forward strand.
GGTACAAATTAAGGTGCAGCATGAAATCGGATCTCAATAGCCTCTCAATACAACCTTGAGGATTATACAGTGGCAACTATTCATTAACACGAGCGCCACACAAACAGAGAAGATTAAGTTAGTGCTCACTCTCGCTGACAGAATGAGAGTTAAAGAATACCCTGGCAACAACCCACATGGTGTCAGTACCAAGTTCAGGTCCTCCTGCCTCTCTCAACACTTACTCATGTATCGCTCTGAGGTTTATGACACAGAAACGAGGACATGAACAAAGCATCAGGAAATACAAATTCAACTAACTCATTTGATAATGCCATGGCTAAGAGCCCCACAAGCCACATTTTTTTCACTCTTCCATGTTGCCAACAGTTGTTTTCGTGGTTGTATGTTGTAGCCAACACACCAAAAATAGGGAGAGAACACAGCCAGGAAACAATATGCCATACCAATACAGAAGTTTTTCAAATAGAGTAAAAGAGAGGAGCTACATCCAATGTTTCAAGCATATAGCAGTTTATTTTAAAGTTAAACATTAACATTAAGTAAAACCACAGATTAGCAAAGACACCAGAAACACAAAATGCTTGCTGCCGCAGTTCTAAAACAGGCAGTTATACACCTTCACAAGCAATCATTTAAATAAGTAACTTAATCTATTGAGTCCTCTTATAACGTCCCTCTACATGAAAAGAAAACCTACACAGTGCCTCAGTCATGCACTGAGAAATACTTTTCTCCAACTTCTAGAGCTGTACCCTGCACACAGGCACATTGGGCATGATCCCTGTCCAAAGCTATGACTATGAAGAGCAGCTGCATTAAGACACAGCATAATTCAGCCCAAAGTATAAGGTTATGTTTTAGAACTTGTACCAAGGTGTCATCTCACCCAAAACTAAACTGCAAATGTCTTTGAAGCAGATTTCAACAGCAGCTTGACACCTCAAGCGTGCCAACACTTTGTGACAGTTTAGGAAGGCTGATTCCGGTATTTGCTTATTAATGCTAGCAAAAAAAAAAAAAAAGGTAAATAGCAATGCACTGTTGAACTCTTATTTGCATAGCAGACAGGTGAAAAACAAGTCTTATTCCTACTTACCATAAGTCCATCGGATTGGTGACTAAGGCTTCAGGACTCCTGCCTTATGTCGCGTCCATTCTTACTCAGCTCTTCATAGCAGAGTCAGGAAGTGTAGCTCTGCCCAGGCTTAGAGGACAAGTAACAAGTCACAGGAAGATATTTTTGTTCCTTGTTCTCTGAAAAGGAGGAAAAAAAAAAAAAAAAAAAAAAAAGGATTAGGAAGTTTAGTGATAGCAGACAGAAGAATACTACGTAGTGATTCTGAGGTAAGCCAACAGATACTATGACCAAAGAAAAACACAACTATTTTTCACACTGCAACCTGAAAGGCTTTGCAAATTGGCAGATGACAGTCTTCCTCACTGGTTGGTTGGTTTTGGTTTTTAAATGAACTGAGGAAAAAATCTCTCTGTTGCTTAACTGGCTTTCAACCATCACTGCCAATTTAGTTCTTGTTAATCTATTTCCCATCCGGCTTCTGATTAATAACAGTTTTCCATTATCACACCACAGAACACAGGAAAGTCATAGGTACGTACAGATTTCCATGGCCAGGGTATCAAAAACAGATTAAACCAAACACACTGGGCTCCCATTAGTTTGCAAACATTTAAGGCAAAAATCGATGGGTAGCATCCAATAATGATATAATCTAGTTTTCTTAAATGCACATCCCTGACACTTAAAAATGTTTTACAAATACATCAAGGATGCTGCAACAACTTCACAGATAAGGAAGCTGGGTCACAAACAAACTGACCTGTCAAACACTCCCCATCCCAACAACTATAGACCTAGAAGAGACTGGTCCGTCTTATCTCAGTCCAACGCTTTGGTCTTTAGCTCACCTCACACATCAGACAGATTTAAATAGATGCCACATAAAAGTATCAAAAACCCAGTGGTTCAGTGGGAACACACAACTATCATTTCCTCCCACTGCCAGTCATTCCTCCTGATGTCTGCCAAGCTGTAATGGCACTTTACTGGGTACATCTGAAGAAACCAGCCTCAAAAGTCCTTTAAAGTGAGCTGGTGGAGTTAAAAGTGTACAGAGATCCCCATGCAGGGAAACAGGGATGGAGCTCACCACACACCCACAGCAGGCTTGAAGGTGTAAAGAGACAAGGCTCAGAGAGCCTGAACCTTGCAGGATGGCTTGCTAACACCTTCTAGCTTTGGAAAGAGTATACCTAAATAATGAAAAGGACCCATCACTCATACGCAGCCAAGCCCCTGAACTTCAGAAACTTGAATTTACTCCAGTGTGGATGGAGCAGAACCAGCATTTGGACGTCCAGCAGCACAGAAGGTCCAAAAATCAAGTGTGCTTTGTATTTCATAGCTCTGGAAGTAGAGAAATAATGCTACTGTTTCTAATGACAAGTGATAACAAGAGTATAAAACATATAGCCATCACTGACATAGTATACTGATGAATACAGTGCGATGTATTGCCTCACAGCTCGCAGCTATTACTTGAAATATCTTAGCTTCTTCTCACATATGCCTTAGGAGCGTTATAATTAAAGTTCTGTTGTGGGTCATTAAGATTAAAAAAATACATAATTTTTTCCAATAAAAGATGCGAGAATGAAAAAACAAATAAAAATTTGAAAATATTAGACTAATTCAAAACAAATTTAATCCAATAGCTATTTTAGTTTTTCTACAGATCTCTGCAAATCAATTCTTTCTATTTAAGCAAGAGTTGCAGTAGAGTTGGTCTGTATTTCATTTGGTAACATACTACTTAATTGAATACAGACTTCCTGGACTCTTAGTCCTCCAAAGGCTTGTCTTCCTCCCTACCACAGTGACAGCCACTCTGTCCCCTGGACAGGAAAAGCACTGAGCACAGAGTCTTGCGGCTCAGGTGTAAGTGGTCCTCACGTCCTCCTAAGCCCCTCACCTTGCTACTGCTGGGCAAAGGTGAGCCTCCGCTTTTGCCTGCTTACAGCAGCATCAGGTCATGACTCCTTTATACCACGCATGTCCTTTGCTAGCCAGGAGCCAACATCCCCAAAAGACAACAGAAAGAACAAAAGGCAAAGAAACCCTAAAGATTTAACCACAATTTTGTGAATGCAACCAGACTTGCTGGCTTTTACCCTTGTTCTCCATACAAGAAATAATAATGGCACTTCCTTAGTACACACCACGTCATAATTATTAATTAAGAGCAGTACCACACTTTGGAGGTGTAGAGTTCCACAAGTACTGCTATGTTAGTTTCCACAAGCTTTCATATACAGATCACTATATGTTGTTTCCATGCCTAGACGCCTAAGTCAATAGGATGGAATAATTGCCTTCAGATATCCTGATATAACACTGTAAATTCAACTTGGCCAATGGAGCTAGAGTTATATTGGCAAAGGTAGACTTCCTGCATTTACGTATTACTTCAATACATATTTTGTGCCATTGCCCAGAATAGAAACACCATTAGCTGTTTGCTAAGCTCTATGATAGGTATCAACAATTGGAAAAACAACAACCAAAAAACACTAACTAGTTCTTCAGAGTTAGACCTACGTAAAAGCAACCACAGGCAAACAAGGAAGAAAGGAGAGGACAGAAAAGCCAAAAACCAAATGCATGAAATCAAGTTCAGCTTCTAAAGGGAGGAAGCATAAAAGCATCCAAACACTCTACGTGAACGCTGATTAAATGTCACATGCAAAAAATGAACAGTTCCCTTTACCCAGATAAAGAAATACAGCACACGCAAATGAACAAACTGGAAAAACTCATTAAGATAACAAAGAAGTAATTCCAGTGCAAAGCTCAACCTTATTAAAGGGTAAACCAACAAATTATGGCTTCGGTTGATTTAGAAAGAAAGTATGCTCTTTTTTTTTTTTTATTGCCAATCGTTTTATGACCACCTAGAAGTTTCAGTAGCATAACCTTAAACACAATATAACCATGATACAAAGGCGAGGAGGAAAGGGGGGAGGGCCAATACAAAAAATAAGAGAGAAAACAATCAAAGAGGTGATTCCAGACCCTTTCCAGGATCTTTCCACACACTGGGAGATTCCTGCCTCTGCTGCCTGGACAAGAGAAAAGAACTTCACCAAGATTCCTGTTTAACAAGCAGCACTAAAAATTACCATGACTTACAAATGAAGTACAGAAAGGTTAAAAAAAAAAAAAAACACACAAAAAAATTATGTATAAAAAAGGAAAGGAACTAAATAAGGATTTTCATGTCATTTCATTATCAAGATTTCCTTGATACTTCTTTAGGAAGTAGTACTGAGTATGTTTACTGCTATGATTAAAAAAAAAGTTACTCTAATTTACTCCACAAGGTAAAACTTATCCTCTGGGAGGGGTCAAAGACAAATCGACAAGCAACTGAATGTCTCAAAGTAATCAAAATCAGGTTACTCCCATGTCCTGGCCTTTTGGCTAACCTTCTCAATAGAGGCAAGCTCTATTCAGCATGCCTATGCAGTAACATTACACATCCTGCAGAAAACTATAGGAGACTATGTAAATATTTATATAAAAGGTTGCCACAAATAGAGAGTTTTGGCATTCGTAGATCTCCTAAGAAATTGCTTTGAAGCTATTCTAGATTAGCTCATAAAATATCATTAAACTGTGGAACTACTTATCAACAGGTGTCAAAGAACAGTGCCTCTTGATAAGCACTGCCAGCAACTCAAATAAAGTCCACAGCAGCATTCCCAAAGCCAGCAAACCAAGACTAATACAACTTCCACGTTAAAAAAAAAAAAGGCATAAAAGAAGCTGTGAGCAGAGCAGTTAGCAGCCTCATTTTAAACAGCTGTATGATGCTGTATTCATAGTATGAATAATCATCTATTTGTCTTCTCTGAAAACAAACGTTACCATGAAACTCAGCCCATCACAAGTACATGGAATCATCTAGGTTGGAAGGGACCTTTAAGATCGTAAGAGTCCAACCATGAAAACATCACATGCCTTTCTTAGGAAAGGTGGGGTGGGAAAGGAGGCTGATAAGCTGTTGCGTAGCTAAGTGGATAATGAGTGGCAGATGACATTAAAAAAAAAAAAAAAAAAAGCCATTTCTGAAATTGAAAGGTCCAAAAGCCCAGAAGAACCAGATTTACCAACGTGGTAGGAGATGGACCTATTGGTCAGGCAACAAACTGCAGAGGCAGCCATTGCTCACAGCACCCACCACCCCATGTGCACAGATCACAGTGTTGCTAGAGGATGCAACAACAGCCAGCCTGGCATTTGGATGCTTTCTTCCCGTACACTAAATCCCTGGTTCTGCCTCTGCCCTCCTCCTTCAATGGCAGAAGCAAATAAACTCCTCTTCTGGCAGTAAAATTCAAGTCTCTATTTACAGCACCGAAAGTTTCTGGCAAGCTCTTGAAAGGAAAAAAGCTCTCCAGAATACTTACCATATTCGAGTTGCAAATTAATATTGTATGAATGTGGTACCAGTAGGTACCCACTCCAAAGAAAAATGAAAACCAGCAATATTAACAAATCAGACTTATTTAGGTATTTGTTCAGGTCAGCTGTTTTCAATCTGTGAACTACAGATATCCGGAGGAGCTGTAAACCACTTCCAAGGGGACTATGGCAAATGAAAAAGAAAAGCAAGCCTGCTGGCAGGAGGTTTGAATTCATTCCACGGGAAGGCTCGTATTGCCAGAGACAGTTTTAGGGATCCACGCATCAATGGCACGGGAAAAGTACTGATGTAGTAGCATGGACACAGCTGAGCTACCGTCACAGTACTGGAACTACTCAGTGTGGACCGTCCCTTAAATGACCCAGGAGGAAGAGCCTATATCTCCAGAGAAAGTCCAAGAGAAATATTTTGACCAGCACTCCAGAATACTGTTTCGCTTTGTTTTTCCATCAACATCCAGGAACGTAGTTTCAACTTACTCCCATTTTCAGGCGAGACTACCATGAGAGATTTGCTCTAAGCTGACTTCCCTATGTACCAGTATAATTTTTAACAGTTTAAGAATGAAATGAAAAAGGAAAAAAGACATGTTAAGTCCTACTTCGACATCAAATTTTATCTTAGTCCACCTGTCTTTTCGCTTTACATTTGTGTTGATATCCACAGGTAACAGCCACAATTGCAGTCATTTCTAAGTTTCATTGATCTCTGCCACACACAACAACCACCTCTTCCCTTGCCTCACGCTGCTTTAGTTGATGCAAATCGTCCTTCAGAAGTGAAGCTGCTTCCTTTGGCTCTTTCTACAGCACTAAAGGCATTAGTGTCACTTTACTCAGGGCAAACAGGGCAAAAGGACAAACGCACAATGTAAGAATGGTCTCTTAAATTTACTGACACCAACCCACCCAGAAACCTGAGGTGAAATTTGAGGTCCAGGTAAGCTATGACCATCAGCAAAGCCACCTGAGGGGAGGTGTGCAGTAGGGTTGATTTCAGCATTCAAAGCTTTGGCCAGAAGTTTCAATGGTTATGGCTCCCAATGATAGAGCGGGAAGGCACTCTATCAACAACATTACTCTTCTAAAATTACTTGACCAGTTATGACAACTGTAACCAGAAATTAGCTCTTACGGAAGAAACCAAAGCAGCGGTGATACTAATACCCAAAGAAGAGGCCCCAGAACTAGGTGCTGTTCTAGTTTGTTCTCCTTATGAGCGACTACTCACTCGGTGACCTTGAAAAAAGCTGCCTCATCTCACAGCGTCTCGTCTCCCGTCAATCACAACGGCAAGAGATGGACAACCTCCACCTCGTGAAGTACGAGGTGGGACAGTGTTGGCGTGTGAAGAGCACTCGTCTCCTTGTCTCCAGCACCTCCTCGGATCGCGTTAGTCACTTCACAACACCCATTCCCCTTCATTGTGCCGGTTTAGGTCCCGTCTTGCCTTACCCACCGCTCCGCGGGGACGCCCAACTTTTTCGCCCTGCACCTACCAGCGGAGAAACCGGCTGCGGAAAGGGGGCAAATGGCCAAAGCAGAGGGAAACGCCGCTGAACGGGGGGAGCTTACGTGCCCCCGCGATTTTATCAGCCAGCGCCCCCTTTTCTCGCTCCCGGGAGAGGCCGCCGCCGCCACCCCCAGCCCCGGCAGCGCCCGCGGGGCTCCCCACACCGACCCCCGCCGCGGCGGGTCCCCGGCCCCCCCGCCTTCGGGGGACGGGGCATTTTCAGGTGCCTCCAGAGTCCCCTCCGCACCCCACCCCCTCAAAGCAAAGCTGAAGTTTCTTAATTAAAAGCCAAAAACCGGAGGCGTAACTCCCGAGGGGCCGGGACGGGCCCCCCACCGGGATGGTGGCACCCCCTACCCTGCGGGAGCCGCCGGGCCCCGGAGGTGGCTCCTCTCGCCTCGGCGAAGAGCCGGTGCGGGGCGAAGGGGCCGCGGCCGGGCCGGGCGGCGCCGCGCTTACCTGGGGCTGCCCCCACCGGAGCGGAGCCGAGACGGGACGGGACGCGGGCGCAGCGAGCCGGGAGCAGCCGCCGCGGCCGGGGAGGAGTCACCCGGCGGGGGGAGCGGCGGGGAAGGGGCAGGTGCCGCCAGGTGGATGCGCCGCCCGGCCCCTTCCTCCTACCTTCTCCCTTCCTGCCCGCAGCCCGCCTCGCTCCCCCGCCGCCGCAGGGAGACGCCGAGGGTCCGCACCGGGGGGCGGTGGGTCGGCGCCCACCAGTCCTCCGGGACGGGGGGAAGGGGGGCCGGCTGTGCCGTGCAGCCGGCGGCGGGGGACACGGGAGGACCTTCTTGGCCGGTGGACCCCGCTCCGGACCGAGGCTCCCCTTTCCCTCCTCCCTGCGCCCTCCTCCTCCTCCTCCCCCCCCGGACGTTTGCGACACAAGCCGAAGGGAAGCAAAGGGAGGCGCGGGCAGGGTCCGCGTCCCACCCCCACCGTCGCCGCACCGGGGGTGCCTCCCGGTGTAAGGCTCCCCCACCTCAGGGCCGGTGTCGCGACTCCTCCGGGCGGGCTGTCCCAGGTGTTGCTTTTGCTGCTCCAGCCTCAGCGTGCTGGGGTGAGGGACCCGCGCCTTTTTGTACTTACGCGTCAGTCTTCGTTAGCCTGCCTTTCGGGGTGTTGTACGCAAATAAGAAGCCACAAGGCTTCCCTGAACAGGGCAGGTAAGGAGCTGGTAAGATTGGTCATAAAATACCCACCCCGGGGAAATTACTTCCTTTTTCTTTTGCCTTCTAGGGCCGCTTAATAAAGAGGCAGGCTGAAAAATTACTGCAATCTCAATTGTCACGTTACATATAACGTTCTAGTCGCTTGTGGTAACTCTCCTGTACAGCAGCTCTACAAATGAGTAAAGTTTTTCTCTGCCAATGCTGAGCTCCACTGGAAAAAAAAATCCACTTATATCCCGAAATCTCAGAGTATGACTGGAAAAGTGCATAGGTGTTTGAAGAAATTCCACTCACTTTTAATAACAGCTCCAAATTAGCTACAGTATTGCTGCATGCTACACTTGACATCTCTGTGCGGAGACTACAGATAAGGCAAAGGACACAAGTTTGGAATGATAAGTGTTTGGGATTTGTTTATCTTTTCAAATGCATATCAAGGAACTACATCAAGTGCACCAGATGCCAAGATCATACCTTCAGTATTTTTCCAGCACTATTTATTCAAAGATAACTATGTATCGTCAGACCCTTTAGTACAAAACCATAAGGAGTGTTGGCTGAAACACCTTCAAACTTCAGTTTAGGCTTTTCAGCTGAAAGTTTTTGTAGGGCTATTTCTGCTCATGCTGTCCCCAAAGGAAACAGTGAGATTCAGTAATTTTCCAGAATGAATTCAGTTGCAGGAATTGGACCTCAAATTTCACCTGAATTTTACTTCAGGACAATGTAAAATCATCCCAACTCACAACCAAAATGCACTGCATTGTCACGTTCTGTGGCTCTCCAGCATGTCTGCCTGTGTGGCATGACCTTGTCTTTAATCTATAGTAACTCTCAGTGGCCTTCAGATCTTAGAGATATTTCAGGTTTGAAGCAGGGCATCTAGTTACCAGGTTTCCCTGTTAAGTTTCTTTATCAAGACAGAGGGCAATAGCCCTGCAAATGGCCACAAGGAGAGGTGACCACATGATGATCAAGGAGAGATCCCTCAAGATCTATTCTGCTCTACAGGAGAACCTGAACATTTCGCTACTTTGGAAATTCACATCTTTTTTTTTTCTTTGAAAGTCATTTAGAGGCTATGTACTCTTGTACTGATGATGTCTAGTTCCTCTCTCAAGACAAAGCTCACTTAGTTATTAGGATACCGAACAATTTATGTTTCAAAAAGGTATTTCTTTGGAGCTTAAGAATATCCTGGATTTCATTTTGGATTTGTGCAAATGTCTTGCACAATGGCTCCAGGTAAGGAGCAAGGGAGATGTAATATATATAGGCTGGTTCCTCTGTAAGTTGATGTTGTCTATACATAGCCACTTCCAAGGTATTACATCAATTTAGGTATTATAAACAAAATTGTGCAGAAGGACATGGCAACAGGTAACAAATATGCTGTGCTGAAGAGCCGTGCGCTCCTCTGCCAGAGAAGTTTTAAACTTTTTAAGAGGACCCACCTTGCTTTGTGCACTATGAAACAATACCAGACCTGCAGTGGCAGGGATTCAGTGCAGCTCCATTAAAACCAAAGGCTCTCTGCCTAGTTACAGACTTGAAGTTCTGGGCATAAGCCAGCAGCTCGTTGATTACCCCTGTTAACACCTTTTCTTCTCAGAGAGGGCTGAGCTGGTCCAGTGAACAGTGCATTCCCACTCTCCTTCCCCCAGTTCTCCCTCCCTCCCTCCGTCTTTTCCTTCAGGCTGGTACCTGTTTCAATAAAGGATTGGCCTTTCAGATCTCCAACGTGGTAAAAGCTCTCCGGTTTTGGTTTGTTGGTTTGTTTGGGGTTTGTTGGTTTGTTTTTTTTTTTGTTTTTTTTTGTTTGTTTTTTTTTTTAAACTGGGTTAATATTCCCCAAGGTTAACTCAGCTTGCTAACAAAGGTCAAAGGAACAGGAGAGCTGGAGCAGCAGAGGCAGGGAGGGGGACACTGCCTCCTCTTGGCAGCAGAAGCTGTCAGGTCTGTTCAGCTTGTCTTTTCTAGTCGAGGACTGAGCTGGTGGCCCTGTAATCTCTTCCAAAATAGTTGTATGGATGTATGTATTATTGTGTTTTAATTATGCAAGCTGGCTTTTGCAGAGCAGGATGCCGAGTATTCATTTTATTCACAGATTATAAGGAACCTTTAAAGGAGAGATGAGGGCAGGGTTTGGTTTTTCAGGGTGGCTGCATGCTTTGGGAGGGGCAGGCGAGTCCTCTGCTGGAGAGGGGCTTTCTCTTGCTGAGGAGCCCGGAGTTCACGGTCCAGAATTCCAGGTGTCCGAGAGCTTCAACGTGACCCCGCCTAATGCTGCTCATCTCAGCACGTACTCCTAACACCTTAAATATTAATATATGTTCACTGAACCACTTCCTCCTCCATATTTATGCGTGTGGAGGGCAGGGAATGTTTGGATGCTTTTGTTTTTTACAGGCATACAAGGTAACGTTTCTATAGACTGATGCTAAGCATCTGAATTTCAGCATGTAAAATAAACTGCTCTTTTTAAGTGCCTGGCATCACCTACCATTGTACATCCTACCACATGATACCTGTGGCTTCCTATGGCACCTCCTATATTCTATTCTTTAAGGTAGCTCTGCCCACCCATTAATCATAACTCCCTTTGTTTCTGCAGCTCATTTCCTACTCTGTTAATACCCAACGTGTCATTCGCTCCATTGTCTTTTGTCCTTCTGAATTCTTTGCCACACTGTGTTTCCAGTGTCTAATCAAAAACCCAGGGGAGTGGGAGATAAGGTCTCTCTAAAGCCAAACTGCAGCCTGCTTACTCAAAGCATGTCAGGATGAGCTTGCGCTTTTGCCACTTTGGGACTACAGCCCAAGTCCTTCATTTTACCACACCAGTAGAACTAGAATTAGAGGTGTCTCCAGGGAAATTTAGTGCTAAAGCCCACAACTGAAAAAAAACCAAACAAAAAGCCCACAAGCCAAACAAAAATTCAGATGAGGAACTGGCTCACCCAACTCACCACCACCTTTGTTTTTGCAACCCGGCTTTAAGCACCAAATATCTCGTTATGCCCTACTGCAGTAGAATCCTCCATGCATTTTTTTTTTCCACGGGTACCATGAAAGAAAGCTGTGTGGTTGACGCTTTACGACAGACACTACAGTTATGCACTCACCCATAAAACTACATCAAACCCAGGAACTTAATTAGTCATTTAATAACTAAGCTTAAACTAAATGTATGTTGACTTTGGAAGTACATTTGCATCTGCTGCTATTACCAAGAATACACACACATAAATTTACCTGCTGCAGGTATATTTGAAAATCAAAATAAATGGGCAGACATCTTCAAAAACCTTTTTTTTTTTTTTTCCTAACTCCTGAATGCCTGTGAATTGGGAAGTAGTCCTTTGTTATGGTATTAACTAAATATGCTGAAAAAACACAACTCCTTAAACCAATTACCCTGTTATCTGGGAACTAGGACAGGGTCTCCTGCCTGCAGATTAGGAAGGTGCATCCCTGTGAACATTCTCGCTTCTTTTGCAGCCTTTAAGAAACTTTTTTAGGAGTTTCAAGCCCCACACAGATGGAAAAACAGAAGATTGCCCCAGCTCTTCTTGATTCTCAATTACTTTTTTTTTTCTTTTTGCTCTCAGTTTAGCCTTTCTAGTCTAGAGATAAGGAATGTCTCAGAGTTATGAAATTCTTTGCTCTCTCCCAGAGGAAAAAAACTGGTAGGAATAATAAGTGGCCTTAACTTTCCTTAAGGTGCCTGTAGTTTCAATGGGTCTCTTGTCTGTTATTATGAAACAAGAGAATAAAAATTCAAATACTGCTTTTTATTGGATTTTTCTGGGTGTACCATGTAAATGCAGCTGTATTTTCCTATATCAGAATAGAACTTGACCTACAAATTTGACCTGCTAACCACATTAAAATGATTCTACTCGTGTGGCACAGAAATTTAACAACAACTTTAATTTATTGTACGATTTTTTCCCGATACTTGGGACTTTTTTTCACTGATCTGGTTGTTAGCTTCGTCTTGCGCTTGTAACACAAAGCAGCCATAAATCCAAACAACTCAGCCATTTAAAGCAGGTTTATAGTTACTCTTGTGCCAGCAAACAGGCCTGAAGCAACTACAATGTGTCAGTGAATATGGGTGTCGAGGCAGACTGATCTCACTGTTCTTATAAAAAGAAATCACACAAATACATTTTGACTTATATTTTAAAATATTATATTTACTATGAATTTTCAAAAGGAAAATTACTTAATTCTTATGCCATTGGCTTTGAACAATTAGTGACAGAACTGTGTTTCACTAGAAATTAGAAAAAATATATTTGGTTTTGCTGATGCAAACAGAAAAATACTGATTGGGAAAATAAAAAGAAAAAAACACAATAAATTTTATATTAAGATAGTTTTTATTCTAATTAGAACCCAAAAGGGACACTGATTTGGTGGAGCCAGATCTTCTAAACTGATCACTTAATTATAATTTTTTTTTTAAAACATTGATTGTTACTTATGACTTCTTATATTAACAAATAACTTATTTTTTATAGATCCAGGAAGACCACTGATTTTCATTTATTTGGTAATAATTCTATGGCACAGAAATAATTTAAAAAAGGAACAGGATCTTTTGAACAGCTGAATTTCCTGAATACCTGTGTGAGATGACCAGAGATAAATTGTGTCTGAAAAGAATTGCCTTTTGTTTGTCTGAATAATAATAAAGAGTTTGGGTTTTTGTTTTTTTTTTTACTTTCAATCCTAATTCAGCTCCAGATTTGCTGTATAACTTTGGCAAACTTGTTTCCATCTGCCTCCATGCCTTGCTCTGTAAGAGGGAATTAATGGTATGCATTATCAGGAGTCGTCTAGCTATTTTCACATTTAACCAAATATTTGTAAAAGTGCTTGGAGACTTGTTGATTAACCTGTTATAAAAGGGTAACAATAAAGTGTCCTCTTGATATTTACCTGCAGCTAGGCAAGTTTTTGTGGTCTGTTCCTGCAGTGGGTATAAGTACTTGATTTTTATCAACAAATGGACATTGTTTTAATTCCATGATAAACTGTGCAGATGAAGTCAGAAAACTGTAAATCACTGTTTGGACACAAACAAAATACTGATCCAGTTCACTGGATGCAGGCATGCTGCAAGTGAAAATAAAGTTCAGTTTCACCCGTTCATATTCTTCAGCAAGCCAGCAATTAATTCAGGAAAAAAATATATTTAATTGCAATTACGAGAAAGTGCTCTTTTCATATGCAAATGCAAGATTTCAGTTTCTGTTATTGTACTTCTGAACAAATACTCCTGATGAGAGGACTTATGCAGTTCCTTGATGTTCAGGAAGCTGTGCTTTCTGTGGAAACAGCTAGATGTTTTGTGCGTTACTTTTCACAGGATAACTTTATGGTTGTGAATAAGGCAAGATTTTACAGTTTGACTCCAATATGTTCAGTTATTTCTCTTGACTTTTTTTTTTTTTAATTATTATTATTTTAACTGAAATAGCTTAATGAAGCCCTATTTGCAATATTAATGTGTTTTGGAGTGGAGAAAAAATTGTGATTTCTGAAGTTATTTCTGAATACAGTTACCATTATTCCACATCTCAGTATAAAATTTATTAACCTGTAGTAGAACATCACACATTCGGATCTCTTACTGCTTGCTATATTTTCCTCATTAATGACTAAAATATGTTTACATTTCTTCCTCTTACTTCATCGTTCTTAATTTAGGTCTGACACTCTTCATTGGTTTATTTTGGCTACATTAATTCCTTAAGAAAGAACTGGGTTTGCTTGCCTGCTGCCGATGTAAAGAAGTCTTGTATTTGAAGCAGCAAATAAACCAAAGCCAAAATGCTTCTTATCTTTAGAGAAGGCAGCACGAGAAAACAGATCCTTCCTAGTGAATAGTGAGAACTGCGGCATTTCTGTTTTCCTCTGAGAGGTGAAAGACTGATGCTTTAATTCTAGCTTTACTTAATTGCCAACACTTTGGCATTAAGCAAGAAAAATTTTGAACAGGAAATTCCAATGCCGGTTTAACTGCTATTTCTTACTTTTTTTTTTTTTTTTTTTTTTAAACTTACTTACCAAACCTTTTCTTACTTGTTCTGTTCTTCTAGACCACCTTTGGGATCAAGCCAAACCACTCTGAAACATGTCAAAGCTTCATATGAAGCTAAAAGAAGCCAGCTGGAAGTATTTGTTTTCTCTGGGATTGATTGAACGTAGGTCATCAAACTCCCGTACAACCACCTGGTGAGCAATTTTGAGAAGGTAATTTGAACCCATCCCGAGAAAGCAGTACAAGCTGGCTAATACAAGTTTCTGCTGGTGATGGACCTCTTCTACTAAATACCTCTGTAGTAACAACAGCAACAGTCCTCATAAAACAAATACCAGCTAGGGCTGGCATCTTCACTGCTGTTTTGCTTAAAACTGTTCAAAGTATAGATACAACGAAAAACACTTAGACAACATTGCATGCACACTGTAGAAGATGGCCTTGAGAAATGTGTATTTCCATAAATATCCAAAGGTGACAACGCCTATGCTTTAGACCTTAACACTGTATCGCTATTACTAATTAGCCAAGTAGGGCTTACAGAGTTTCTTTGCAAAATACTGATTATCTTGCTGTCTGTCTGCAAAGGTTTTGAAGAGAAAAAGAGAAGAGGGAGCATAGATGGAAGTCAGGCAACAGAAGCAGATCAACTGATAGTTAATTTTATTAATATGTTCCTGGACTTTTTCCTACCATTTTCCTAATGTGCCTGTTATGCTAGACTAATTTCCCTTCATTCCAATCTTTTTCTATCATTCAGACAAGCACTTTCCACCTTTCTGAATTTGTTGGCGCCTTCCACTTTTCACATGATTCTGTTCAATTCGTCCCACTGTATGCAAAGCATCCCCTCTCTAATAGTGCTAATGTATTGATCCAGCCTTCATAAAGCTTGTGTTGCTATTGACTGCATGCATAGCTGTCCAGAGAGAGCTACAGGTACTGCAGTACCCTAGAATGCATGGAGTATCACAAGAACATTTCCTTAAGGAGTGTAAAATGATTGTCTGTGAGACAAGATGTTCCTGTATCTGGACTGGATTAATATTGCCACTTTTTTTTTTTGCTGTTATGTTGCTACCTAATCCCATAGATAACAAGTATCTGAACTGACTAGGTTATGATGGTTTTGGGAGAGTTGGATTTCCATTTCCTGTTTTATTTTTTAGAGTCTACTTCCAGATCATCCTCTCTTATTCAGATTTTGTGGGAGGCACGTTGCAAATATCTGATGAGAAAAATTTTTTTTTTGTCATTTTCGTTTATTTTGCACCTTTATTAATGGCTCTGTTTAATTTCTACTTCTGTCTATGCACGTTGCAACTGTTAATATTAACTATACAATAAATGAAAACATTACCTTGTTTTATTTTCTCTCCTCCTGTTGCTGCATCTTCAAGACAAAGCCACCCTTTGCCCTGTTTCCAGTGAACTTCGTTCTACTGAACTATTCCAGCCTGATAAACGGGATATCCACACCTTTGAAAGGAGAGCGAATGCTGCGAGGTGCCTATTGTATGGAAACAAGGAGTTGACCTCTTCTTAAACTAGCTGTGCTGAAGCGGGAGAGAGAGACTTACAACTTCAGATTGCTGCTCAGGAGGGAACGAGTTCTTCAGAAGTGATGCAAGAGCTCGGAGCTTTTGTGTCCTGCTGCTTCCTGAGCCCTCAAGGCTTGTTCTCAGGAAGACTGGCTGATCGCTGGAGCACCAGCACAGGAGCTGGGAGGGTCAGCTGGTAAATACATGAAGGTTCAGACCTTGGAAAGTAATTGAAAGTGTGGCAGGTTGCATAGCCTGATAATCTCTCAAGCAGCGGCAGGAACAGCTAAGGTGGACACCTCACCACAGTGCATGCCATAGATATTGGCAATACTTGGGTGGGTTAGAGGGTTTTAATATATTTTTCCTATGGCTTATAAATACAAAATAATCCTCTTGAAATTATAAAGTTATTCTGCTCTTGTTCGTGTGTCTTTATACCAGTCAGATTTGTTAGATAATCCTAGTCAATACACAGTCTTTTAAGATTGGACTGCATTTAAAACAAGAACTGTAGGATTCCACCCAGAAAACGTAATTTTCCTGGTGTCCTTGCAGAGATCAGAGTTGAGACCCAGAGAGGAATTTACCTTGCAACTGTTGGGAACTGTTAGATGACCTTCAGGCAAAGAATCCACACAATAGCCAGACCTTTAGTAGCCCATTATAAGCCCCAGAAGGGAAGGTATGGAGCTAGCGATTCAGGAGAGTGCCTTTACTTCAGCAAGACAGCACTTGTTTGAGGCCTATCTGAGAAGACTTGGAATTGTTGTCTTAGATATGCTAAAGCTGACAAATTAGCCCAGATGCCCATTAATCATTTCATTCAGCACAAATTGATTGACCTTCAAACATTCAGAGTTAGTCACTTATAAAAAGACTTCAAAGAGGCCACGGGCTCTCCTGCATCCTGTGCACCCATAATAGCTCGATGAATGCGACCTGTCTGTACTAATCCAAAAATTGATGGGGCTACAAAAGCTACGAAAAAAAATAGTGAGAGCAGGAAACAGTATAAAGACACACCTCCTGTCCCACGAGACAGGGACAATCCTGTCCTAATAGTCCCATGGGCAATGGGGCTCTTTGCCTAGACTGCTACCTAGATGGGACGTGCAGGCTATCTGTCCAAATGGTGCAGCAACAGTGGGGTTTGACTGTGGTGAGGTTTCACACATTTGCATGTGAACAGGTAAGCCTAGTGCTGGTGTTTCTGCATGGAAGCACTTCACCATCATCCTCAAAAAGCTCCCAGAAGGACCAGCAATAATCCTTCCTTTAATCCTTTAACAGATTCTTCAGATCTGTTAACCTTCTTCAGAGTAGGAAGAAAGCAGGCTGGCAAAAATAATTTTAGTTGGCTGGGTTAGCCTGCTTGTCTTGTGAAGGAGGGGCAATGCCAAGTTCCTGGAGGACACAAATCAGCCTTTACAGCCAGGAAGGACTTGTGGTGCAAGCCCAGTAAGTTAGGTAGGATTGTGTATCTGTCCATCTGCGTAAGCAGACCATCCTGATAAGCCCAGGTGTAGCTTGCCCAGAGGTAAGTAAGTGGAATATGTAACCCATACCCAGCAGGCTGAGGATGGAGGGCTTAATCTGCTCCTCCTGGGGCAGGGTAGTCCCCATATGGACTATATTGCTGTGAAATGTAGCATAAGCTAAAATAGGCGTAGGTTAATGGTGCAAGTACTAATTAATAGTGTACTGTTTCTTGCTCTCAGGCGTGGTAGGCAAACACACAGTGATCTAGAAAGATCTGGTAATTCAGAGGAAAGCAACCTGGCAAAGCTTTACAAAGGTCAGATGCGTATCCCCCAAACAGTTTCTCCCTCCCAGGAGCAACAGTTCCCTGTTTTCAGCCAGGAGATGTTCATATCCTGATGTCCGGGGAGGGGTGTCATCCAGTGTCCCAGTGCAGAAGGTGAGCAATCTGTGAAACACCTGTGAAACTGAGCTATAGACCCAAAGCTAAGACCACAAAATGAAAGGCAGGTAGCCTGTCACCCCTGCTATGGGGTAACATCCGTGACACTGCCATCTTTTTCAGAGTGCTCTTGAAACTGAGAGATGTCCTGATTGCTCTCCCATCACCCGAATAAAAGAAAAGTGAACATAAAAAGAGAAGACTAAAGAGAAAAACTGTGCACCTCTCTCAGAGACACCCAAGAGATTGAGTCTTCCTTAACAGCAGGAGCTGTAAGCTGTAGACATATGCTTGACTACTCATGAAGGTAATCTCTTTGGTGGGACTTTCAGAAAAAGGTTGCTCTGATGCACAAGGAACAAGCATCTTGGCCAGCTTCACAGCAAACCGGTTACATAGCATGAAACAGCTCTTGTGGCTGTGCTCCACAGGGCCTCCAGAGCAGTGGAGTCACTGTGCAAGTCACTAGTCTGTAGGGCCAAAAAAGAAAGTTGAGGCACCTTTCTTTCTCTCCGATGCTTTTTAGATTCTCTCTCTCTCTTTTTTTTTTTTTTTTTTTTTTTCTTTCTGGTCAAGTATCCACAAGAACACTGAAGCTTTTTTAAGTTGCTCTCTCCAAGCTGCCCAGGTCATATTGTGGGTATCCACCGAAGCAACTGGAAGGAACGCTGTTCCAACAACTGCTTGAAATGTACACGTGGTTATGTGTAAGACTATGGTCCTTACAGCCTCTTACAAGTAGCACATACTGTTCTCAGGCCAGTATTTTTGTCTGTCAGAAGCAGAGTAGTTGCAAATTACCTTCTATTGAGGCTATTGTCTAGTGGGGTTATGGATCAGAAACTTGATTTCCCCTTCTGGCTTTTGCATAAAACGACTGAGCCACACAGGCTCCACAACTGGCTACCACCCACAAGTTCTGGATCAATAGGGCATTTTGACTGATCTATAAAATCTATGCTGAAATAAGTTAGAGAGGCACAATGTATAGCAATGGTACTAAATGCTGCTAATTGTCCTAGGAAATGTCACAGGCTTCGAAGGGATTTCTTTCCACTCTCTCCTAGAAACGTTTGTCCATAAGAAAAATAGACCTATAATAGAGGTTTCTTTTTAACACACTAAAATGTATTCAGATATGTTCTGTCTTAGGTTCAAAGGCTGGTGGATAGGCATGGCAGATCTGCAAAAGTCTTGGTTTAGCCAATGGAAGTGTTATGGGAGAGCTTCGGGTCAGCTAGACTGTCTGAAGTCAAGAACTTTCCCCTACCCTCCCTCAACTCGTGTGATCCATGCAGGCTTATGTCAGATCATAAGTGAGCATAAAAGAACCCTGCCAAATATTTTATGCGACCTACTGAAACCTTGCCTGGAAAAAAAACCCACAAAACAAAACAGCAAGGCTTTCCAGGACTACAAATCCATGCCAAATCAAGAAATAGCTAGTTCTCCTTCCTGGTGCAGACAGAGCACTCACTGTACTTGTGTGAAACCTTTGCCAATGTTTTCATTACTGCACCCAGAAAACCTCTGAGCTGAGAAGAGATGTAGACTGTAAAGCCCGTGGGGCTTTTTGAGAAGTATTTCCAGAAATGAAAAGCTATGTTCAGTCTGAGGACAAGCTGGCATTCCCATTCATCCTTGGGCTTGCTCCTCCATCTTCTTCAGGAATGTCAATATTATATGCCAGCTTGACATTTACTCAGGTCTGTCTCAAGAAGTTACTAAAATGCCTGAGAGAGGTCAGGTAGTTACGATCCCTGTCTTAATGAAGAGATCATCTGAAATTCTTCTCCTGACAGGTTCTATTTGGTCTGTAGAGGTTCATAGCTAAATCTGAGATCAATGTATCTCATCCTGATACCTTGGTTCTTAGTATTCCCCTACTTATTTAAGTGATGTCTTCACCTACTGCACTGTGAGTCCTACCTGTAGCTCCTGATGGCTGTTCTGCATTCACTGCGAAACAAGGGCTTCAGCCTGCTCAAGTGTGCTACTAGCCAATGTCCACGTTCTTCTGAAGGGAATGGCCAAGTGCAACCTGGCATTTGTCAAAGTAGTTGACTTGTTTCAAAGCTCAGTTCCTCAGGATAAAGAGGCATGATGGTCCACCTCATGTTGTGCTGCCTTCCACGGCTGCAGTGGCAGACTCCGTGAAGGATACCACTAAAATTATAAGGCTTTCAGGATCTTGAAGGAAAAAAAATCTATGTCTCTCCAATAAAGAATAATCCTGGTATGCAGCAAAAATTAGTGCTTTGGAAGGGGGGAAGCTGTTGTTCTCTCAGGAGCTGGGTGGAGAAGACCATCCAGAATGGTCTTCATGCCCTTGATAAGGGCTGAATATAGCAATGAAATGCATGGGAGTCACACCTCTACTTAATCTTTAAACATACACAGCTGCATTTAAAGGTGTCGTGACCAGGTTGGGAAGTTTCTAAGGCAGTAACCCTTTCTGCTTTTGCTGACCTGAATAGGGAAAGGTCCTTCAAGACACACTGGCTCAGGTCTCAGCTAGTGGTTGGCTGTTTGCACCTGTGACAAGCACTGGTAACCCACTCCCCCACATTCCAGCCTGAAGTGGAGCAGCAGCAGCTTCCTATAAGAAGGGGTCTGAGTGAGGTCAGAGAAGATTACTGCACTTCAGAGTTTGGAGGCTGTTCATCTTTTCCTGCAGTCTCTTTGAACTGTTCCATTAGGACCTGCTCAGGGCACTGAATTTGTCCTGAGCTGCTGAATGAAAGGAATTACATTTTTTTTTCAGGGAAGAGCCTGCATCTGTGACACTGCCTGCATCAAATGTGTCCTCTGGTTGGTTTTGTCCCAGATCATCTGAACTCACAGCAACATACAAGGCAGAGATTAGGACTCCTGCAAGTTAGTTTGAGAGATGGAAGATAAAGAGTTCACTACAAAACCTCTTCCACATTCTCCAGAGACTGCCTGATGGACAGATATACTCTTGGGGAAGCAGCCTGGCTCTATCAGCCTCAAAGGAGCAGACAGTTGGAACAGGATTTCCATATGAGGAGCACACCAACTTCAGAAAAAATAGGATGTAGAAACAACCCTCATCTGACAAACATTTAATGGAGTATTGCATAAAAGAGTCTGCCACAAGATGACTTGAAAGACTCGTTTCAGTAAAGCTGTGTGGGAAACAAACAGAAAGACAGTCATTTTGTCACATGATAGATTTTTTTCTCTTTTTTTTTTCCCATGTGGGTTAGTGAGTCTAAAGCCAGCATGTGCTCTTTTGTTCTTCAGAAACTGGTGCATGTCTTACCTATTCTGCTAAACATGAGTCAAGGTTGCAAGACACACTTTTGTGTAGTTTTTCCTCAGGCAACTTTGTGTGAATTGTGAGATGCTAGGACAGCATGTACCACTAGTGCCTGCACACATTTTTGTCCTGTGGGGTTGTTAGTGTCACACATCCCTTAGAAGGAACTTGAAGAATTCAGATCTAACACATATTTCACAAAATGCAGGAGACCAAATCCTGTTCATGCCCCACCGCTGACTGCCTCTGTTATTCAAGTTGAAATAACACATGTTATTTAGGGATAAATATTTATCCCTAAAATATACTGCACTGTAAGTAGTATTCACTTATTCCTAACTGAGTTTACAGGGGACATGCCCAGGCTTCCCTGTGGAAGCCCACAGCAGAGCAGCAGACCACAGCGTTTGCTGCTCTCTTTTCAAAGACTGAGGCAGGAGAGGAAAAGGTTTGAACTACTTGTAGGCTTCCAGGCTTGACCAGTAGGTATCAGTGGGGCTACGGGCTGTCCTGTGACCAGCCCTGCAGCTAACCTGAGCATCAAGCCTCATGGTCACAGTTCTTTCAAGCCACTGAGAAACACTGGCCTGACAAGCTATATATAGCTTGTGGATTCACACATTCCCTGGATAACATAAGAGTTAAAAAGTGGCCTACGAGGGGTTTTGGTTTTTTAAGAAAAGGCAGGAATTTCTACATGCTTTGGGGCCTCCAGGTGATACCACCATACAAGCAGATGAACTGAAAAGAACATCACATATAAATTGAGAAGTTATGGTCTTGGGAAAAGTACTGATATATTGCAATAGTCAGTGGGTGCAAGCTACAGCTCTTCATTCACCCAAGGACCTGACGTGGTTTGCTGCTGGAGACTGCCTTCCTGCCTTCCCCTTCCCTTCTGTCTCTGCCTATCCTGGTTGGTTTCTCTAAAAAAAGAGGCTTCCCTATTCATGCCTTCTGTTTGTTAACTACTGCTTTCTTCCCTCCCTTTTTCTTAACAAAATCTACCATGAAAACTGAGGCTTTGATAGCTTGCTATTTTATTATTTTATTTTCCCCCTCCTATAATAGTGAGACCTAGTTTTTCTTCAAATGACTTGAGGCTTTTGCTGAGTTAGATGCAAGGTGCATATGGGCCACTAAAATGTTAATGCCTTTAAATAAATAAATTTAAAAAAAGATAAATTAAAAGCCCCGCAATTAAAAAATCCTTAAGCCAACTCTGAAAATTTATTTTTGTGAAAGCTACAATAAAACCAGGATTTCACTCCTAATACATAAAGGCCTGTGTGGTTTGCGTATCTTAAAAGGTGCTGTAGCTGGCATACCTCTATCCATTCTGTTTGGCTCAACAAATGTAAACTACAATTCATTTCGGTGTTTTCCTTCAGGTTGTTCTACCCACCCTGCAGGGCGATTGTAGAGGAGCTGCTTTTTAACCACACTTGTGTGAGATGGAGCTTGCTTGACGGAGTATCATTTTGATGTGGACTCGAGCAGCAGCTAAGTGTACAGGTGTCACCCTTGGTAGCTCTCTCTTCCTTCCTGTAGTGTTGAAGGGAGCAGTCCGGGGGTTGTTGTGGTCATATTAACAGAAGTTGAGATATGCTGGCAGGAGTTGCCCAGATGTGGACACAAGCTGCTTGCTGACCTGAACATCTGCCTTACTTCCGCATGTGCCTGTCCGTGTGATCTACATCCAGCTTTTGCTTTTCCAGCAAAATGAACATAGGTCACCTGCCCAGTTTCCTTCTTCCTTTTTTTTTTTTTTGCCCCAGACCTTTCTCTTCGTGCCATGTTTTCCTGATCTTAAATTTGCAAGTCCATCACATTGCTACATTCAGGCCCTTCTAAAAATGTACTAAAACCCCACCAATTAACACAAGAGAAAGGGGAAGCCTTCTCGCTGAGTGTGTTGTCAATATGAGAGAGTGTTTCAGGACCCTCTTCACTTGCATTTTGTTGTGAACTTCTGCCAAGTCCACTTTTATTACTATATAAAACCATTTTAATATTAAATCTTAAAGATTATTCATATGATCAGCTATATAACTACAATGAGCACTCAGCTTCTCATAGACTGTGCTGAAATGACAAAAAATAATACATTGAAAATAAATAGCAATAGCCATCTCCTTCAAAATCCGGTTTGTTTCTCCATTGTACCCTAAGTAAGGTACCCCGTTTTTGAAGAAATAAAATTTACCTTCATCCGTATCAACCATAGCTGACCTTACACAGCTCAGTATGGATAAGCGTGCACAGTTTATAACTGTTTCCTTTTGCAGTTAATCTGGTGGAACATCTTGCTTAAAAGCACAAGTTTAAGATTGCAAAGGTGCATTTTTGCCCTTGATTGCAACACAGGTGAAGTACAGTTAATACCTGCAACGTGGCTCCAGCTATCAGTTCTCAGAGCTGAAATTTCTAAGAGCAAACAGAGGCTCTGAGCTGAGGGCCCCTTGCTGGGGTGCTGCCCCCGAGGTGTGCGCCACTTGGACAACCTTTGCTGCGGTGAGAGCTGCTTCTCTGGTGGGTGGGGAATGTGGAGGGCAATAAAGTGCACCTGGAGAGACCTCTGGTTTCTAACCTCAGGCATTTTTTTGACAGCATAGATAAGGTCCCAGACATTCCTCTGACTGGAGCTGGGAGACCTTCACGGCCTGGTGGGATCATACCAGCACTTTATTCACTCTCCAGGTTACGTTAAGCTTCGGATAGGTGGTGTGTAGAAGACGGGTGGCCGTTGTTTTTCATATCATGAACATATGCAAAAATCCACAGGTGCTCAAACCTAAATTGCAATTAATGACTGTTAAAAGGCTTGATTCAAAGTGGAGCTGGGCATTTAAGGAGTTAGATTAATGATCTGGGGGAAGACAGCTTAATTAAAGACATAACAAAAAAGTCAGGCTATTTACAAGATTTAAGTATTCTTCAGAAACGTGTTTTGACTCAACTGCTACAAGGAAGAACATAATTTGCAAAATTAAGAACTTCAGCTTCATTTATCTTTTCCCACCTCCCTTTTGTTTTCTAGCCAAAATCCTTAGGATTCATTCAGCTCCCAGAAACGGGACTTTCAGAAAGGCAAATCTTTCCCCTTTAATCCAAAACCCAATAAGGTAATTGGGAAACGTAATGTTTTTAACAGAATTTAGATGATTCCTAAATACTGAAATAAACACCATGATTTTCTCCATTTTTTCTCTCTAAAAATTATTTCTTGGTTGTTTTACTTATCAGTACCAAGATTTACCTAAGGTTTTTAAAAATTAGTCAGAAAGAGTAGAAACTGAAAAGTTATTAAAAAAAACAACGTTAAGTGAAGTCAGTTGTTTTTGCTGAACATGAAAAAACACTGTAGTGAGGACAAAAGACTTGCATGTTTGACTCCAAGATAGATAGATACATAAATACACACATAGACAGATCTGTATTTCTGAAGAAAAGAAGTGTGTAGGTCTAGTGCAAAAATTATTGCTATTCTAGTTGTTCAGTACTACCTAGTGAAAAAGCTTTCCTGCATAAAGGTGAAAAAAATATACATAAATGTATTGTGTACCTTGTACTGAATACCTGGTACCATATACCTTGTTAAAGCTGGTATTGTGCTAAAGAAAATTGAAAGGATGAAAGTGTGTGGGTTTGCCTCCACCTAACTCCTGACAGTAGATAGAAATTAATGATCAAAATGATAGCAAGAGATGTGAATTTTCTTAATCATTATTCAGTTCAACTTTCAATCTTATATACACTACTTATGGTTACTTGAAAATGGAACTGTATGCATAGAGGACAGTGCATAACACCATTCCTATTGTTGTAGTTCCTTTGTTTGGCCATAAGTCCTTCAGTTATCAAGCAATAGTTTTTATAAGATTAGTACATATACATTTCAAATGCATGTTCATGCCATTGCATGAGTGAATTGAATGAATGAATCACAAGAGTCAGAATAATAACTGTAGGCAATATTGGAAGGAGAGTTTGCTTTAGTTTATGGGTGTGTAAGAGAACAGTGACATGGGATTTGGGGAGGAGGAAGTCTAAGTTGGACTTACTGCTTCTCCCAAAGCCTGCGTTTAGAAAAGTGATGTCCTGGTTTCAGCTGAGATAGAGTTAATTTTCTTGTAGTTGTTGCTGTGTTTTCAGATTCGGTATGAAAGGAATGTCAATAATGCATATTGTTTTATTCATCGGTGGGTGATGTTTATTCTAGTAAAGGACTTTTTTTTCAGCTTTCCACATGATTTCCACAGCACGTGATTAGAAACTTCAGGCCAAACTTGCAAACCTTGATATACATGAGTAACTACACTGAGTAATCCTGCTGAATTCCCTAGTCCTTTCAGGCATTTCTCTTGTGCTTTTGTGACGACAGGACAAGCTCCTTGGACCAGGTTCCTCCCTTCCAAATGCACTACAAGTATAAATGCCAGATGAGTCTTAGTGGAGA
Source organism: Numenius arquata (assembly GCF_964106895.1). Taxonomy (NCBI): domain Eukaryota; kingdom Metazoa; phylum Chordata; class Aves; order Charadriiformes; family Scolopacidae; genus Numenius; species Numenius arquata. Next base: position 43,790,359 of record NC_133576.1, read on the forward strand.
CAGTGATGGCTTGACTCACCTAAAAAACAGATTCTGAGTAGCCACCCACTGTTTTTTTTTTCCAGGAAACTTAGCCAAATCTGTTATCACCTCCTTTGCTCCAAGTAAGGAAGAATAAATGGTATAGCCATGTGATACTCTTTTTGGTTTAAAAGGCAGAATGAGGCAAATCTCATTTGTTAGCCTGATGCATTATATACCTGAAAAAAAAGCCTTGTCACAACTGCCTTTACTATATAATACGACACAGCTGGTAAAGACTTACCAGATTGGATGGCAACACAAGCTTTAAAAATTATATATATTAATACTAATGTATCCAGTTATATGTAGTAAGTTCATATTGTTGGAAACTAGATGTAATGAACTGCAAGAATAACGAATTAAAGGCAATGCAATTATACAAGGATTTAGTTGGAGCGTAACACACATACAATTTTTCAGCCCCCCACAATTACACTGGTTCATCATAGATTAAAGGGATAAAATATAAAATATAAAAAGATAAAAGCTAGCAAGTGGCATAGCTAGCAAGTCCAGGGAGGCGATCCTTCCCCTCTGCTCAGCACTGGTGAGGCCACATCTTGAGAGCCCAAATATTGTCTCAGTCTCAGTCATTAACATAGCCAAATTTGAAACAATTCTAAGACAAGAGGAAAGATTACCAAAGGCCTGGACAGGAGTTACTTGCATAGCTTGGTGCAAAGACGTATCTGTGGAGTGTAATCAGAAGGGGAAAACTTAACCTGAGTTTCAGGAAGAATATCAGGTCTATTTCTCTATGTTTCCTTTATTTATTATTTTTTTAGGATCCAAGCAGATCTTGTTTTAGCATATGGTCTCTACAGGGTTTTCTTTCTGTTCAGTTTTCTGTCCAAATTAATTTAATGAAGAAAGCAATGCACCTAGCAGCCCAGTTTCGGCACAAAGTTAAACAAAAACCTAATTAGAGTAGAATTATTTTGCATATTATCTTACACAGGCAATACAATCATTGTGTCTGAAGTTTGATGTTAGAGAACATAATTTCACAATCAGTCATAAGGAAGGGAATACGTTTGTCATGGTTTTGACCGAATTGACCAATCAGAACGACAGATGGCCCCTCCTTCCCCCCTCTAAGGAAAAGAGAGGAGAGGAAGAGATAAAAGAGATTTATGAGTTTAGAAAAAACTAAACTATTTTAATGAAAATATTAATAAATAATAAATAATAAGAAGAAAAGAAAAAAAAAAGGAAAAAAAAAAGTATATAGTATATACAAAACCATATCAAGCTCCCAGGATGACAATCACGTCACCAGCAGGCACAGGGAAAAGTCCCAGACTGGACTCGGTGATGGGCAGGAGCTGGATTCTGGATCTGGAGTCAGGAATGCTTGGATCGGGATCAAAGGAAGATGAATAGACAGGGTCCTGCTCAGACGTCGGACACTGAAGGAAGAGAGCTGACCCTTTGATCCCTCAGCTTTTTTACTGAGCATGATGCAGATGGGATGGAATACCCTGTTGGTCAGTTTTGGGTCACCTGTCCTGTCCGTTCCTCCCTACAGGTGTGACCCCTCTACACTTTTCCGCTTCTGACCCTCCAACGGGGCAAATAACAAATTTACCTGACCTTGGTTGTTACAGCAATAAGTATAAGGAAGGGCCTCTCTGCATACCATTCCTTGGTATAATCAGGTCTTATCACTCTGAGAGTGAACAGTTTCTGAACAATATGCTGTTAATTTCAGAGTTTAGTTAGCTAGAAGAGGCCCAGCTAAAGAGGTAAAATTACTGAACAGAAAATTAGTTGTGTTTTACCTCAAACCAGGACAATGTTCTTCACATCTGCTTGATTCCCTGAGGAATGACCATAACGTGATAAAAGACATTAACCGTTAAACATAAAGCTGAGTTGAAGGTGCCCTTTGGTGCCTCATAAAATGAATAAGTCAAAACTTTGAATAGTAACATTTCCGTTGGGGTGGTTTGCTACCAGAGTGCTATTACTTTATAATCTTATAATTAGCAGTTGCATGACTCTGTTCCTCTCTGGCAGGTAGCCAGTTGACGGTGCCTGTCACGTGCTGGGTCTTGGGACTCTCAGGAGTTCAAGTTACACAGAACAAATTTAAAGTACAAGAAGCATTTTAAACAAAGGACTCATGGAAATAGTTACTAGAAGGAGATAATGTATTCAAATGAACTGTACAAATATAAGTGGAAAACATGGGATTGTATATTTGGAGACAACCCTAGGAGTGGGTGTGCGTGCCAAGGTACTCCTTCACAGGGGTGTAAGGTAAGTCCTGAGCTTTCTCTTCTCTTACCACTTGTCTTCAAGTGGTCCTGTTTCATAGGAAACCAGGAAGGAGGGTAGGTACAACTGGAGTCTTCTAGACTCTGCAGGAGTCTAAAGGAAATAAACACTGGGCATGAGGGTAAAGATGCCCCTAAGGAAGGTCATTAATATGAGGATGGGCACCCTTCATGCCTGTGGAGTAATGAGCACCCCAGCATAGGGAAGACCCACGTTCAAGTTATGGCCACAAATCAGATGGGAGGTGGACCAAAGTCTTGTTCCCATCCATGTCCCACCTAGTGTTTCCCAACCTGTGGCCCACCTCACTGACTGGGGGCACCCGATTGCTGGATGTGATTACCTGCAACAGTGTGGTCTGGCCAAGGCAGCACATGCTGGCCTGTGTGAGATAGGCAGGGGACAGCCCCTGGCCACCTCTGCAGTTCAGCATGACTGAGAGCTCCAGGTCACACAGCTAAGAGGTACAGAGGGATAGATGGCAGCTGACAGAGGCCTGCAGGGGCTTCAGCAGTAGTAAAAATTTTGATTTGAGTACCTGGCTTTATAAGACTATTTTTTCTTGGCTTCCTTCTCTCAGCAATTAAATGGGAGCAGGCAGTAGTTGTCTGCCCAGTTTCATGAGGATAAATGCAATAAATACAGCATCCAAACACCAAGACAGGGACAGTAGATTCATCATTTATACAAATAAGGAACAGCTAGGTCTTCTAGCAAAAAAAAGGGGAAGATAGAGAGCAAAGACATTTGCCTTCATTTGATCTAACAATGTACACAGCCAGCACTATGTGCATGTTACACAAACCTGTGCTGTGGCGTTTGCATGGCACCAACATGGCCAATCTGCCAATGAGCAGTTATTGATCAACAGGACGTTTGTCGGCACCTCTCATCCAGAAATGCTGTACAGGCAGTGCTCTCTCTCAAGAGGACAAGGTGTCCATCAAGCATTGCTTTCCCCCATATTTTAATCTAGACCGATGTGTGTGTGAGAATAAGTAAAAAAGCTTAGAGATATATTGTTATAATTTATCACAGGCCTTTTTGGATCTGTTCCATTTTTCTCCCTTTCTTTCTGCGTTGCTCAATTTTCCGGTCACAACTGGGAGAACAAGTAGCACGGTTAATAATCTCTGAAGCATAAGAATGAGTAAAACATGCTATCTTAAACTGAAGGCTAACTATAAAAATAGATGCAAATGTTAACTATAAATGTATAATAACAGAAATATTAGGAAAAAAAACCCACCCAGCTATAAAATTTTCAAAATGCCATTCTTTTTCTCAGTTCTGCCCAGATGTGCATGGAGCCATATCCATGCACTTTGGAGACATAACCATGTTGGGGTCCATACTTCCCCTCTTTCTGTGACTCTGGAGAGCTTCTATAGCCAAGGGAGATGCCTGGATTCTCCCCTTAGTTAATGGTTAATAGAATTAAATTCTAGCTGAGGTGATAAATGCCGCTTCCTGCTTCAACCTACACAGCCTGTTCCCTCCCCCTTCTCCCCCGTCCCAGTAACACTAATCAGAGAAGAGGGTTAACTGGGGATTTACATTTCTCCACCTTCTCCCCTGCCTTCACACTGCATCCTTCGCATCTACATTGGAGATTGCTCCAGAATTGAACAAAGGGAATTGTCTTCAGTAAGAAGAATGGGGGTGGTACGTGTATAAATAAAAGCACAGCAGCTTGTGGTGTTTCTGTTCCTGGTGAATAGGATGGGATTTTAGGAAAGAGCATCCCATCCTTCAACTCAGCAAATAGGAGATCTTCTGCATAACAAATCAGTCTTATTTCCTTCTGTGACTGGGGAACAAACTTTGTGGAGGGAAGGCAGACAGAGACAGATAGACTGACAGACAGAATGGCAGAGCTAGGACCTGATTCCAGATACAGATGCCTAAATTTAGGTTCTCAGAGAGTAGATGACTTCACGTGAACAATGTTTCTACATTAGGATAAGATGAATTGCCCTCCCAATACTGCTCATTGTATAGTGGAGTCTTACTCAATAACATGAGCTTAAGACACCTGCATTTGGGGCAGATTCCTCCCTTTTGGCATTCTATCCTAAACAAAGTAAGGCTTTTGAAATCAGTTTTGAATGCTACAGTTTTCTTATTCTCTTCTTTTTTTAAGGGTACTATCCTGCTTTAGGGTGACAGAGATACACCATTGCTTTATTGTGACAATTTCATGTTTGCATTATTGTTAACAATTGCTTTGATTACATTTCTGTAGGTAAGTCAGTAAAATATTTTAATCTTGATAAATGTCCTGCAGCAGAGTGGGAGTAAAAACTGACTTGGACAGCTGTGCCCCAAGAGCAGTCTTCAGTGGTTCACTGTCAAACCAGTGGAAAATTCTCTAGAAAAGACTTCTAGGTCTACAGGAGGTCAAACTGAGCATCAGTCAGCAATGCCATGCTTTTGTGGAAAAAAACCCCAAACAAACACAGTCTCAAAGTATAATGAGAGCAGTGCCTGCAAATGGGGAAAGGAATCCTTCCTCCCTGCTTTATCATTGATGAGGCTGAAGTTTTGTGTACAACATCTAGGGAACTATTGAGTACATTTAAAGAAAGCCCAGAGGGGAGTGGTGGGAAAAATCAGTAGCAAAACCTCCCTCTCAGGACTTCCAAGGAAATATTGTAGTATTGCTTATCCTAAAGAAGACTAAGTCAAGGGGGAGTGTAAATTCTGAAAGTGCACAGAAGCTGGAGGGCATGTTCTCCATGTCAATGGATTTACAGAATATAGCAGAAGTTTTAGGACAGAGAATTAGGGAAATTGTGTCAGAGTAGAATAGGAGTAGACGGTCCAACCTGAGTTTGCACACTTGTTATTGGAAGCTAATCAACCTCACCAGGCAAACATCTGTCAAGAGTGATCTAAGTACAGCTGATCCTATTTGGGAAAAGAATTTAGATTCTCTGGTACAAAAGATATTTCACAGGAAATGTCTTTGAATTTACGTGGAGTAATTTCTGAGGAAATTACCAATTCTAGCAACCACTTCTGAACTGTGTCAACATATGTAGTTTCAGCACCACTTCAGAATTTTGCATCCAAGCCAGGTTCATTTTTATTTCTTTCATGTACATACCCTGGAGAAAATCTGCAGACAAAACAGCATTCAATCAATAATTGTTCTTCTGAAAGGATACAAGCTGCATAAATGTTTATAAATCCCACATGATGTCACCGTGCAGGTGAATGACAGCTGAACAATGGTGAGGGCTGGACTCCTCCGAGCTATGGAGTTGTTCCCTAGCAACTGCAGAGGCGCTGGGCAGCCTTTGGAGCCACCACCAATGCAAACAGGCCACAACCTGATAAATGATTGAGAAATTACCTCAATACTGTATTTCACGGAGGAGATATTATTAATCGATTGCCTATTCATAATTTACAGATACTACTTTCTGCCTTTGGGTAAACTATTAAGTAAAAATTCCTCTGATTAACAATTATGCTGTTATTTCATTTCATATTTGTGTTATTATCAATCATATACATTTTATACATTCAATTCCAGGGGTATAGAGTTAGGTAGCTGCTATTGTGTAAGAAAAAGCACATAGAGATGAAGTCTGACATTAAGGTAAACTGATTAAATGACTGTTAAAAGCTCAAGCACTGATTGCTTCCTTGGCTCGGGACTGCCTTTTGAAGCACATGGCCAGGCACAAAGGCAAGATGGAGAAAGAGTAAGGGCTTTATCGAAGAGGCCCAGCTATTTATTAAATCAGCTAATCATGACATACCAGCCCAATTAACAATTATTTGTGCAAGGAACACCATGGAATAAGCCACCCAGATGCTCAGTGCTCCAAACAGATGACAGAAAGCCATGCTCTGCCCTTCCCGTGTGTCTGACTGCAGCAGAGAGCAGATCACCTCACCTTCTGTAACAGGTACTGAGCTGTTCTGTGAATCTGGGCATGTCTCTTTAGCATTTTGTAAAACAAAGTTAGTAAGATTTTCCTGCCCTACAGTTAATTACATTGTAGGGGGCAGTGAAGTGCTCTGTGAGCACATCTGGAAGTAGAGGGGCAAAATATCTCCAGCCTAGTCCCTAAGTTTCAACACCCATCTCCATATAGAATTGCCTAAATCCGCTGCTTTGCTGAAAACATGTGACTGATCAAGATGTTTGGCAGTGATTTTTCTCAATTACTGAAATGAGCATCAGGCCCTCTATACTCATATATGTGGACACTTTGATTTGGGCCCCCTCTCCAGCTTCTGGTAAAGCCCTGACTTACAGCCTCAACCTATAGACTCCAGATCATCCATACGATCCTTCTTCAGCCATGGCCCCTACTAATCCAACTTTAGTCCGGTGCATGAAATGCTGGATGAGTTTGAGCATTCTCCTTATTTTGTATTCCAGTTACCCATTGTTTTTGAGGGGAGTTCTTAGTATTTTTTAGTTCCTTATGTGTAGAACTGAGAGCCAGTTGAGAACTAGACTGACAGAATTAAAGATCCTCAGCTTGAATTAACCTGGGAAAGAAGGTTTCCCATGCAATTAGCCACAACATCTATATTACCACCAATGGGAATTCCACAGCTTCTTCTCAGTCTACTGCACTGAAAACGACCTCTAAGTCATAAACCGGCTTTTTCAAAAACAAATGCTCCTGAATATGCACATGACACTACTTCTACCTCAGCAAAGACTCTTTTCAGTTAGATTTGACAGGGGGACTTTCCATTGACCTAGTCCTTCTCCTCCCCAAGTAAGCTCATTAAATATTTGTTACATTTACTATATGCTAAAGGTTGGCATCTACATCTGTACTGAGGCAGGAATTGTCATCTTTGTCACTTGTCTATTCAAAGAAAGAAATCACTGCTCTATTGTAGGTCCAAGGATTTGTGGCAACCAATCTGGAAGAAGTAAGTGAAAGGGAGAGTAAAATAAGAGTGATGTACACACAGAGTAGTTCTGCTGTGTAGTAGAGGTCAAATCAATCGAATTTCAAATTTCAGGATTTAAAAGAAGTGCAGAAATCTTCAGTGGCAGCAACATGTCGCCTTTGGCAGAGAAGTTCTACTTGAGAAACTTCTGCAGTCCTTGGCTGCTCACTCCCTGGCCACAGCATTTGCTGCCTCCTCTGCAGAAATGTCAGTCAGTGTGGCCCTGCCCCTGTAAACAGGATCTCAGAAATTATTTGGCATAAATCCCTCATTTTCTTTTTTTTTTTTCTTAGCTCATTTCTTTTCAGCCTAGATCATTTCAGAATGCAAACCTGAGACGTAAGTAGTTATACCAGGAGAACAAGCAGTGAAGCATGACGCTGGGAACCAACATCTTTTGTAACACTGCCCTCACCTGACTAAAATCTAGTTATCTAATGTCTTAAACTGTGGAGTACCTTTCACCTCAGAATTAACTAACTCGTGCACCATGGATTTCAGTTCCGCAGGTACTGCAGAGAGAGTAGGAGAGGGTGGGAGTTGGAGACTGAGGGTCTTGAAACAACAGAGATGGTAGAGGGAAGTAAAGGGGCAAGCAGCAAGTTTTGTCTAAAGGCCAGGAGAAATGTTCAAGGGGAGCAAAATTGTGTGTAAGGTGGTTGTGTGGAAGAGCAGCACATGAATTGAAAGGGAGATACTTTAAAGAAGACAAAAACTGGAAAAGGATGTGTACACGTAACAGGGTGGCTGTGAAGCAGTGCAAAGAAGGAAGGATAGAACAAGAGGTTGCAAACAGCTCCGTCTTGAGTAGGTCTGGAACAGAGGAATTAAGCCAATACCCACAGCAGGACTGTAACTTCTCCAATGAGGGGGCTATTTGACCTATCAGTACTGAAAAGTTACAGACCAAATACTTTCTCAAGCGTAACTGACTCCAGTCTTTAGCTAGACAAAAAAGCCAAACTTCTGTAAGTGAAACTTAATGGACTGTTATGATGCCTGGTTAGTTGCAGTCTGCTATTTTGGGATCATCTCCTCTCATTGTCTATCCAGTTTTGAACAATGTTTCAACTCATCTGGAAGAAATCATAGCCCTCCTACTTTAAAAGACTTGCTTGGAAACAACAGGACAGGTTGTGGTGCTACATCACACGTTGCTTACTACATAAAGTTTTCAGCTGCTGCTTTCTCTTTTTATGCCAACTATGTCCCATTAATTTCTGTATCAAGTGAGATCATGCACTGGAGCAGCATGTGTGGAAGGGACACACGCTATATCTCTACATGCTAATTTTGACAACCCTGAAAGCTGTCTTGACCCGTTCCCCTACTGCAAAAGGGCCCATCCTGGTTACTGCAGAAAAACAAAATTGCTATGGAGCAACAACCCCCTATCTAATCTTATGACACTTGCCCAGAAATACAGCTAAAAACCACTTTCTTCTGCAGAGTCAGACCTTTATAGCTCAATCATGTGAGAAAGTTCCCTGCAGCTGTGATTTTTAAAGGCTTTCCAGGTGCTTTGCATCTCCTTTTCAATGCTTGCAGAATCCATGTAGGATGGGGAGTGAGCAGGTTTCAGGGAGTTTTTCTTTTGCTGTTTTTGACCATGTGTGTAGCGTCTTTACAAAAGAAAATGTGCCTTTAGGGCCGAGAGACATGATTACTGAACCCTCCCTCTTTCAGGAAAGGTCTCATTTCAGAGAGCAAGTCCGTGAGATAGCAGGTAAGAGTCAAAGCAGCTTATGGTTATACTCTTTTTTGTTTGCTCAGTCTCCCTTTTTGTCTTTTCACCATGAACCTGCCTGCGGACACCTGCCTCTCAAATCAAAAAGGTGGATGAAAGGGTTGAGTTTTGCTCTAGTAAAAAGGAATTGCTTGCTTTTCAGTGATCTGGCTGATGCTTTTGCCTGCCTGCGGGAGGGGGGAAGCCACAGCTGAAGGGAAACAGGAGGACAGAGGGTGCTCTGCCTCCCTGCTCCGGTTAGTTAACGTGATGTAGGTGCAAAAGTTGGTGAACTTGCCAAGTAGGTTGAATCAAAGGGAAATTCTACACGAGTGCTTTGTGCAGATAGACTTGAGGTTTAAACCTTAACCAGCTTTTTTCGCACTACTTGATTCGTAACACTAGGCTCTGGTGGGGAGCCTGATGGGGGTCCCTTAGGCCCGCTCTGGAGTGTGGCTGCCTGTGCCTCTCAGCAGGTGTGTTACACATCCATGTTTCCAAGGAATAACCTTACTCTGAATCGTTAGCCTGGGGCAGAAGGGAGGCGTCTCCTTGCTACCTGGCTAATGGCATCCGCCTATGTCGATTTTTAAGAGGGGTGAGGCGGGAGTACCCCCATCCCTGGGGGTGAACCATCGGCGACCCTCGGACAGACCCGCCGACCTTGCCGGGGAGTCGGGGCCGCTCGCCGGGACCGAGGCGCGGCCGGCAGAGGGCGCCGCCGCACCGGCGATGGCTCTGGGGCTGGAGCGGGGCCTGGGGCCGGGCCTGTCGCCGTTGCTGTCCCCTCGGCGCCCCGCGGCCTCGGGGTAGGCATTGGTACCTCGGCGTGAGGGGCCGGTGCCCCTGCCCACCCCCTAGCGAAGCAGAGCGGGGAACCGCGTCCTCAAAATGATCGGGGGCTTAAAAATCATAGAATGGCTCGGGTGGGAAGGGACCTTAAAGATCACTTCGTTCCACTCCCCCTGCCACGGGCAGGGACGCCTCCCATTAGACCAAAGACTGCTCAAAGCCCCATCCAGCTTGAACGCTTCGAGGGATGGGGCAAATAAAAATAATAATTAATATTATAATAGAAATTTTTGAAAAAAGTAAAAAGGGAAAAAAGAAAAAAAACAAAACCAAATCCAACAACCAAACTTCCCGTATGCGTTTCTAGCTTGGTTAATAAAAGTGGCCTTGTTGCCTCGAGATGGGCCTGGCTCTCCGTGGCCCCTCACGAAGAGCCTGGCCTTGTGCCAGCTCCCTGAGGCAGTGGCTGCTCCATGAGGGCCTCAGGGTGGCCTGGTGGGCAGGGAAGGGTGAGCTGGAGGCCCTGTGCTTTCTGCTGCCACCAGCTCCACGAAGCCCATGGGGGAAAGGACAGGGTGCAACAGAAACTGGAGGGCCCCCCAGGTAACCATGACAAAAGCATTGTGACCTGCCATTGTTCCATATGGAGGAATTTCTCATGTCCTTTGGGCTTTTCTTTTTTTTTTTTCCTTGAGTAGTACAGGTGAATTCTTAGTCCAGCTACTGAGCTTCAAGAAAAGTGCCTTTGCTCATGCCTAGATTTCACAGCCGTTTACAGGCTTTCCCGAGCTCATCCTCTGCAGAGTGCAAGGAAGACTTAAAAAGCACTGGCCTCCAGGCACACAAACCTTCCCGGGGCTCCAGTGCTGCCTGGTTGGGATAGCCCCATTTGGGCCACTGGAGCAAATACTAGTCCAGGCTCTGGCTGCAAAGCATTTTTCTTTCACTTTTTCACTTCAAATTACATAGATTGGAGATGATTTAAAAAGGAGTTGCAACAGGAATCATGGGAATGTGGATGTCGCACGCTCTCCATGTAACTTTGTCATTAAGTGTCTGGCATTCACCTAATAGTACATGACTGCTTAGTAGGGAAATGGAATATTGAAAGCACCCCATCCGCAATAAATACAGCACCAAGGTTGTAATTGTACCTCATTCAAGGTTTCCTTGGATGAGAGTTCCCTTGACTGAGTCTCATTTTGAGAGCCTGATTCTGATCTGACCAGCTTTGTGTTTTCTCCTTTGGATATTATGCATTGAAATCGTGAATGGGATTGCTACAGAGCAGAAGGGGTTCAGGTATTACAGTAGTTTGCAAATGAGCCACTTCAGTGGATCCTATTAAATAAATACCTAAATAAATAAAATTCCAAACTCCTTAGTGGCCACTGTGTCTAGACCAGTATATGAACTTACCCTCTCCACCTAGTCCTGTTTGTCCACTTTCTCGCCTGGGATATCATTGCTTGAATTCGAGGCTGTGAACTTCGGGTCCTCTGTGGCAGAGCACATCTTTGTGGTGCTTGTTTAGACAGTGCCTCATATAATGGTGTCCTCACCTGAAGGTTCACAGTGCTCTTGTAGGGTTGCAATAAATAAACTCTTTGAAAGAGTCCATCAGGTGAGGTAATCCGAGCGATGTATTTGTGTGAGAGCTTATATGTGTGTAACAAAGCAAAGACACATACAAGGAATTGATGATATTTAAGCATTTTGCTAGTGAAGACACTAGCTGTCCTGTAGGAACAGGAAAGCTATTGTGGACCTGAATCTGCCCGTCTTCCTCTGGTGCCAGTACTCCACAAAGCATGCATTTTGTATCTTTAATGCTATTCAGCTCAGCGAAAGCTACAGCCTGGGACTAGTCAGAGAACGTAATTAAAGAATGTTCAGCTTCCATCCCTCATATAAAGGTTGTGTATTCATATTTCAGTTAAGTCAGCCTCCAGTGTTTATAAGGTGTCTGATGTTCTCTTGGTGCTATATAAACAATAGCAAAAACAAAGCAGAATTAATTTTAAATTAATCTGAGACATTCATAACAGGGATTAGAACAATAAACAAGTTTTATAATCGTCCTTCCTCCTTGTGTATGAGATTATTTGACCTCTTTAGACTAATCAGATTTTGTTTGTCAAATTAACTGTAAAATTCAGTATTAGTAATCCCAGACAGTCAAAACTGACTCAAGCTTCATCCCTCCCTCTCCCCAGTCTCTCCAGGTGGTGGAAAAATTATTTAAAAAAAAAAAAGTTTGGAATATGAACAGTCTTGATCTCATTTTAAAAAAAAGGTTTGGTTTCCTGTGTCTCATTCTACATTTTTAAACTTTAGAATATTTTTTTTTTTCATTTTCAAGCTTTTTCTTAGCATTTCTGAGGTCTAGAATTTTTTATTTTTATTTTTTCTAAATGAAACCTGGAATTCCTGCATAATTGCTTGCCTTTGGGAGTTAAGATTTTAATTAAAAAAACAACAACGTGGGACAGTTGTGATAAAATCATAAGAACTGGCAACGCATTTAAATTTCGAAGCCAGGTAGGGAAGCATTGCAAAGGAGAAGAAAACAGCCTGACTGTCAAGAGACTTTCCTGATGATGAAACCCTGTGGGATTATGGATGGCCGGCTGCAGTGCCGGGAGGATGCCGAGGGGAGATTATAGGTCACCTATACCAACTGCAAGCTCAGGAAAATGCGAATCTTCAACCATCAAGACTGCCTTATACTCATGGTCTTTACTTGGCTAATTCTCCCCCTCTCCAGCTTCTTATCTGTTGATAATCTTTCCTTATGGTGATACACATTTGAAGTGTGTGCACTTTCGGGGCAAGGGTAGTGCCAGCATAGACTCTGCCCTGTGCCAAGCAGATGCTTAGGGAGAACCCATAAGGCTCAGGGCAAAAGTTGAGACCATGACTGTCTTGTTTATCTGTCTGTATTGTTTAAACCATGGTTCGTTACTTGCTCAGAACAAGGAACTGGGCAAGGTTAGCTTCCTTTCCCCGAAGGACTCTAATGCCCAACACCAAGAGTGGTGGAAAAGTCCTAATCTTCAAAAAGAGAGATAGTAAAAGTTCCTCTGTCAGAGGTGTTTTAGATAGCACTGAACAAAGTCTTGGAGAGTTATTGACTGCAATAAATCTGAAAAGGAGATAACCCAGCAGATCTCTGGTTTTGCACTGTAGTATAATTATAGGTGAGCTTTACTGTCACACAGCTGACCCGTGTTCCTGGGTGCTGGGAAGAACACTGGTGATACGTTACCTCTGTGACTCTTGTTTCAGCACAGAAGCACACGTCTCTATGAGCAGGCATGTCTAGTCAGAGAAACGGCATCATGCTTAGTGTTTGTGGTATTCAGCAGTGTTGAGAGGTATTAATTCATGCTCTGGTGAGCTCGTCTTACCCCCACTTTTTGTATCGAAGTTCTGAATTTCATAGCCTGTTATTCTGAATGGGTGGCAGGAGAGTGTCATTCTAGCATGAACTGTGCTCTCGGTTAACATAACACAAATCTCTTAGTAAGAACTGAAGAACTGGTGTAACAATGGAGCCTGTATCCTGCTGTTATCAGTACCTGATAATGGAAGTTCATTCAGCAAGAGAGCACCAAACACAACATGGGCAGAAAGGAAATCTTCTGTTTCAGAAAGGCTGTCCTAGCACCCAAGCGAATGGTAAATGTGTCATCCTTCAGCTCGCCAAAGGAGCAGTGTCCTTATCTTGTGCTTGCCTCGTTGTCAGGGACATGACCCTGCTTTTTAGCCATAGGGCTTCAGTGTGCAAGCCATGGTGGTGGCTCATCCCGGCACGTTGTTCTCTTCCTCATACTGCTGTGTTCAGTATGTATGCTCATGCACCCTCCCTATACTCAGCGCTTAAAATGAAGGCAATTTGATTTCACACAATAAAAAACGAATAGTACTGTCTTGTACCAGCGAATTATCCTGCACGTTGGGGTGAATTCACCCAGAGAGAGACTAAATAGTGTGCCAGTTACCAATTTCCCATGTTTTTTCATACTAGGAAGAGATATGAAATTATCCTGGCTTTTCCATTGTGAATTCTGTCATTAGACCATATTAGAGCTGCTTCTCCATTCATCTTCCTGACCCCCTCCCCCTGCCCTGGGTGCTCAGACCTTTTTCAGGCTGGTGTTTGCTTCTTTGGGCAGCTGTTGGCTTTGTGTTGCCATCGGGGAGAGAGGAGGACAAACGGCCCTCCCCAGTCAATCCGTGCCAAAGTATGTTTCAGAACTGTGTTTAGCTTTGATTGGGAGGGGTGGGAAGAGGTTCTCCTGTCTCTGTTTGCCTCTCTTTTACTTTGAAGCCATCAAACATCTTCATTGCCTGGCTTCGTGTGCCTCTCGAACATGGGAACCAGCGAAGAGAATATGATGAAACAGGTATTTAAGGCAATTAAGGGGCAGGCTGGAGCACAGGCTGAGTTATCAATCATTGTATGATCTACCTGGAGAGGTGAAAGAACAGTGGGTACTTGGCACATATCTGTCAAGTATTGAAGAGGGGCTGTCTCTGGGGATTTTTATAATTTTTTTTTTTTTTTTAACTAAATCTGCAACGAAGTGAAGTTGTTAGTTTAGTAACAACTCATGTCTTACAGTTCCAGATAGAGCCCTGAATCAATACTCTGGAGGAGCTGACAACAGGAAATCACTTTTCCAGAGCTCTGATCTAATAAAAGCTCAGTTGCAGGACTAAAGCAGCAGATGGGTGGAGAACCCCAAAGTGGCGCACAGCATTTAACTTCTGCGATTTTAAAAACCTCTCACACAGCTGCAGTAATCCAAAAAAAAAGTGCTCAGCTTAGAGAAATCCAAAGGATAGAAGTGCGTTAGCCCACAGAAAAAAAATCTGTCAAGGATTGGATTACACCCTCAAATGTCTTCATCTTGTTATTCCTCCTTCAAAGAAATAGAAATTGTGAGCTGATTTTTACAGTGTCCTCTGTAAAAACTCTGCCAACTGCATCAATAACCTATTTGTGTTCAATATATTAGTGATTCAACAATAAAAGACTTACACATGTATTTATTTGTTTTACTATTGACAGGAAAAACATTACAAATGGGTAAAATTTAAAAGTTCTGCCTGCCATCAGTTAAATTATTGGTTTCCATCTTGCAGTTTGGAGCTCTGCTGGTAGCTTGAGGCCGTGAGCCCTTCTAACCAGTAATGCTGATGAGCTTGCTGATGCTGATTGACTCTACTGATGGGTTTAGGTCCATGAAACACTTTCAAAATATGGCAGTGATCTGTTGACACCAGCCAACAGAAACACCAGTCTAGGCAAAGACTGTGGATAGGGAAAGAAACTAAAGCAGTGTGTGGCGGCACGATCAAGTTTAGAAAACATTCGGAAAACAGAGCAGGATTTTTTCTGTAGTATCAGTAACTAAATTAAAAAAAAATTTAAAATGTGTTATGTTTTGCCTTTTCTTTTTTTTTTTTTTTAAAAAAATATTTTTAATGGTAGTAATATTTTTTACTAAATCGTTCTCTGACAGAAGTTTTTGTAGTGCTGGTATTTAAACAAAGCCCCACTAGGTGTCCTCAGTCAGTAAATTGACCCGAGAAGTTACAATTTCTCATAGAAGGGTTGTAGTCTGAGGTGTGGGAAACAAAGCCAGAGCAACCTGTTGCGGTTTGGAAGGCTGCGGGCTTCCTCCTCCTCCACATGCCCACAAAACAGCACTGAAAGTCGGTTCTGGCTCTGAGAGCATACCTGTGTCAGTACCAAAGCACTCATCAGTGTTTCCATGCTACAATGAGATGCCTTTAAATGTAAGAGAGTGTGGTGTTCTGAATACGTCTTGACATACACTGTAGGTATGTTGTCTGTTTGCAAGCACATGGATCGCTCTGTTCATCTTAAATCCCAGATGAAGGAATAGCTTCAAAGAATCTCATGTTCATTTGGAGCATAAATAGCTCTGTTATAATCAATGAACTTGAACAATCCAGGAACCTGGGTATTTATCAACATCAGTTTGAAAATGTCAAAGCATGTGTGTGTACAACTGGATTTTACCTGAACTTGCAAGCCTCTTGAGTAAGTAAAGGTCATATGGAAATCAGAAGGCTTTCTTCCGAGTCTTTTGGTAAAGTTTTTGCTGTAGGGTTAGGAATACCCCAAACACCGCTTTCCTGCTACTGTCTCACATCTCCCCCTTCACTTCCTGGAGGTGGTGGGAACTATGGAGAACACTCCAAGTGCACCTCTGCTTCACTGAGCCTATTTCGTCATCTTCTTTGCTTTTTTGGTTGTGTTGATAGCAGAAGTTCAAAATCTGTAGAAAGCAAAGATGTTTGGAGTCTTCCGGGCAGAAAATTAGCATGTTGACAAGGACTGTGGTTCAGAGTGTCTGAAATCCAAATTTAGCCTTACTAAATAAAATAAAAATAAAAATGATAATTAAAAAAACCCACCACCTAAAAATCCCACTGGTTGTTTTCTGTGTAGTTCCAGCAGGCTGGTGCTAGTGTTCCTCATGAGTTTTGTAAATGGTCTTTAAAAGTAATCAAAACCTGGAGTGAAGCTCTGCGAGGGGCACGATAACCTTTCAACAGAGCTTAAACATCTGTGCTCAGTGTTGTTTCTGGTCTACTACAGATCGGTGTCAAAGGTTGTTGCATTGTAGGTTTTAAGGCAGGGGGGGAATAAGGCATAACTATTAGAGGCAATCAAGGCACAAAACCAAGCGCCTTTAGGTATCTATCCCAGCACTGTATTTGGTTTTAATATTGAATACTGCTTCTGAAACTTAATAGAAAACAATCTTATTTGAATGTTTCAGTAATCTTTTTTAATAAGTCTGAATACTAGCTCTCCATGGGACCTCACATGTTGCTGCTTCAAAATACTGAAAGCATTTTAAACTTCTAGAAGAAAATTGTTTTTAATGAACAGAGACTGTGGCTCAAAATATACATTAGCAAAAAACAGATTATTAAGTGAGTTAAATGCTCATGAGACTTGCAAATTGACAACTTTGGAGGAGAAAGTTCTCCACATAGCCACGGGGCAAATAAAGCAAGGGCAGAAGAAATACAGGCCCTGACAAAGTACTGTAACTTTGGCCCCAGGTCGTCCCGTTTCCGGCTTGGTTGAATGCTCGGTCTCTCTTCCTGAAGGCTGAAGCTGCTACTCTTTCTCCTTGTTTCGAGTCCTTCAGGGCACATCTGTTGCCCTGTAACCTCCTCTGGGTAATTTTTTCCCCTCTTCCTAATGTTGATGATCTTAATACAACTCTGGAAAAACCAGCAGCTCTGGCGCCTCTGTGCTTATCTTGCTTTGAAATGTAAGGTTGGACCTCTTTTGAGTAGTCTTATGAATTCACTGAAGGAAACCAGCCGTTTTGTGGGGGCATCGAAGAGGGGACCCTTGACCCTTTCAGCAAGGCAAGACCTCCTGTCCTAAAAGGCAGGAGTCAACATGACTCACCGTAGGTTTGAGTGGTGTGTTTCCTGATCCAACACTTCTTCCCCTGTATTTCTCATCTCAAGCTGATCTTAGTCATAAAGTTTTATGAGCGCTTTTCTTGCTGGCCTTTTTACCCTCAACGCTGTTAAGCAGCCCTTTGTTCCTTTTAGTCATCCACCCACAGCTTTCCCAGTTTTATTAGTGCCAAAATGAATGTTCCTACTTCTCTAGGCCATTCAGCACTTATTGATTCACCCAACTTCTAATCAGCCTTTTCTTATTCTTAGTGTGGGACTGGGAATTAGCTGAAATTTAAATAGAATCCTGCAGATTAGGATGTCTGCAGCAGCAGATCCCCTTTTGTATGGTGCAGAAGATAAGCTTTAGGTTGCTAAATGCTCCAACAATCTTTCTGGCATGATTAGCACTCCAGGGAGTGTTCCTGTTATCCAGAAGGGCTTTAATTGTGCCCTTAGGGTATTGTGAGGTGGGAGGGGAGAGGACCTGTGTTAGGGGAAGATAAATCATTTATCACATTTCTGGATGTTTTGAAAGTCCCCAGCAAGCACCAGGTTGGAGCAGAAAGCTCAGCAGTGATTCCTGCTGGGAGGCAGGCACTCCCACAGTGGCTCACAGCTGATTCCCCTGGCAGAGGAGGTTGGCACATCACCTACCCTCCAAAAACATGTGCTCTGTCCAAGGCAGCCACTCTTTGGGAAGACAAGGCAGCCTTTTGGGAAGACAAAGTGTACTGTGGCTGCCCTATCTCAACTGCAGTGCTGGCAGTTTGGGGGGCTCTCAGCCCAGAGACTCTTCTCTGGCCTCAAGGGCAGTAGATTGATTTGTAGCTCCTTTATAGGAATAACTAGTTCTGAGATCAGGTCTCCATTTTGTCTCTCCCTGTAGAAGAATCCCTGCTGTCAAGAAGCAGCTTGCATAGAGGGAGCAAGGATATAATTTTTCTCTGGTCTTTAATTAGTGGGTTTTTTTAATGGTTTCTTCACAAGCCAGCCCTTTAGGTTGCTACTATTTCTGACTTGTCTGACTTTGCTGTCTCCTCTCTCTCCCTCCCTCCTTCTATGCCCTAGCCCTCTCATTTCCATTTTTGTGTCTTTGCTTCCCCTCTTGTTGCATTTCCCTACCTGCAGAGTCTCATACCTCTTTACGATCTTCACACCTACCACAGTCTTTGCTTAACCTTAAAGCAAAGATCCACTGTTGAAGAGCTAGTGTTGACATTGAACTGTCAACACTGTTATTCTGCCATGCTGAGGTTTCTGTGAGATGGCCAAGAAAGGTCTAGTTGCTGAGTCATTGTTTGGAGACCTCTGCAAGCCTGGGCGTGTGTGACTATCTCTGCTTGGTTCTTTTTTTGGCAGGCCTCCTCTGTGACAAACAAGGGCTAGAGTTCTATCCATTAAAAAAACAATGAAAAACAAAGCAACTCTCTAACATACGTTTAGCATCAGGATTTCTGTGCAAGCAAACTAGCCTTACAAACCCCACGCTCTGCTGCCTTTCTGCACAGGCATGTCCTGAGTTCTGTGGAGCTTTTTCTTCTGCTGTGAAGAGCAGTCTGGGTCTACAGTCAGCAGTAGCACTGACACTGGTATTTAGATGGCCAGCCAAGTCTTAATATCCATGGAAAGGTTCTACATTTCCATAAAGTTTGGGATTGCTTGCATACCAGGTGGATTCTAGAGCAAAAAAAAAAAAAAAAGTTCAGTTACAGGTTTAGTTATGCAAAGTGGGGAGCATGAGCAAGAAGCTGAATTACATTTCTTTTGAGGATATTTCTAATATAACATTAAACTAATTTAAGCAAATGGTGCGCTTGAGTCAACTCCCACCAGTCAGCTGCAAGACCAGTTTCCACAAAGGTGGACATGATGCTTCTACTAGAAGTTCTATGTTACTATTGGGCTTCTCATACAAAGAAAGAGCAGAGAGTAGACCAAGGTGTGTATTAAACAAGCAGAAGAAGAGGCCCACAAGCCAAACCCAGGTTGCTCTCCCTTGCCTTCCCCCTGCAAGCCCCAATAGTCAGGGTGTCCTCTGCCCAGCTACCTGCCATGGGATGGGTGGAGGGAGGAGGAGGAAGGAAGGAGAGCAGGAGCTTCCACTTTTGGCAGCAACAAGTTACTGAGCCTTGACATGAACTCCTACCTGGGAGCAGGGCAGGGAGTGCAAGGGGCAGAGCATGGGCAGAGCAGAGGCAGTGGTCACCCTGCCAATGGTGATGGAGCTGGGGCATGACCCTGGGCTGCACAGTGAGATCTGGGAGGAGATGCCGGTCTTTGGCCTGGTGGAGCAGGTGACAGCCTGTGACAGCCTCCAGTCTGAGCTCAGAAAAACTCTGACAGGCCTGTTTGTGGGGAGGAGAAAAGAAAGACTTGGGAGGGCAGCAGTGTACAGAGCAAAGAGGAAAAGTAAAGAAGTGAAGATCAATTAAAACCATGTTTATTGATTTCTTGAGTAAATGTGACAATAGAAATAATCTTCACAAACAGTGATAATTAGAATTTTTAATTTGAAAGAATCTAAAATACTCTGTTTTCTTCTTGAGGCTTTCTTACTTTGGTTTCAGAGTATGACTTGAAATACCAAATAATTTTCCAAATATCAAGTTTCTTGGGGGAGGACAGACAGGACAGTTATTTCAAAGCCACTTGCTTTTGGCAGGGGGAAAGAGGGAAGTGCTGCTTGTGTGTGTGTGTGTATATATATACACATACACACGTAAAAGTCTGTCAGGAAGAACCTTCAGTAACTTGCATGAAATACAGAGATTTTAAAATGGTATCTTTCAACACAAAAATCTAATTCATAGACACAGCTTACTTTTTCTTCTTAAATGAAGTAATCCTCTCTAAGGATTGTTATGCCAGCTGTGTGCTGGAGCTGAGAGTTCAGGTGTTTGTAGACAAATCACTAATGGAGTGCTGAAAGAGATGACCTCTTGTTTCTCATGACCGAGGACAGCTTCATAATGAATGTCTGTCCCAATGCCATAAGGTAGAGCCTGATATGGACCGATTTGCATTGTAATGATGATACATTATTGTTACAGGGAGAAGTATTTCACCCAGTTACAGCGCAGACCTCTCCCATAATATCTTCTTGTGCAAGTGCATTGAAATCTCTGTTGACATTGAGTGTGTCCGGCTGTGTCATTATGTTTCCAAACAAGCCACTCCTTCTGCCCATTGTTTCCTAAACCTCTCTCCGGAGAAATGATTTACTTCAGTGCTAACCCACAGTGAGGAAAAAAATGTATATATATAAAAAGTAAGCCCAAGAAATCTGTAGTAGGACACTGTTCAAGTAGTAAAGGAAGGAAATGCTTTTGTGGACTGTGGTTTTAGGAGATCATTCCATTACATTGTACTATGTTTTTTTCTTCTTCATGCTGAAATTTCTTCAGGAGAGAAGACTACTCACACTAAGCAGATCAATCAACAGACAAGTGCCTCAGCTTAATTTCAAGAATGAATTGCCCTTAAAAGTCTTTTATTGCCACATCTGTTTTTCTGCCCTAAACATTAATGCTTTTGGATGGTAACTTGCCTGTTGACACATTGTCTTCCTGCTTCCCAGACAAAGTACTCATCCACACTTAAAATACTTGGGATATTTCATGGGAAGGGAAGAGTCTTTTTTTTTTTTTTTTTTTTTTTTTTTTTTTTTTTTTATCATAGTGTTTGATTATCAGTGGTACTGGATTGTATAAAAGTGTGAAACAAAGGGAGCCTTTCATATAAGCCCAAGTTTATTGTCAGCACAGGAATGTCTTGAAAAAAGTACAGGGGTCAATGGTCAGGGAAGGTGACTATTCTGTATCTTTATAGATATGAACAGATAAGTAGGTATTTACAGGTGAATGCAACTTGGAATTCCTGTCTATTGAGAGGTTGCTATGGTTTTGCGCTAAATATAAAATCGTTTTTAAAAAATTTTTTCCAGAAATGCCTGTCAGTTGCTGCTACTAGCTTGTCAGGGGTCTAGTTGGAACTGAAATCAGGGCATATTGTGTCCTTTCTTCTTTTAGGATCAAGCTTCTATGTTGAAAAACATCTTCATTGAGGACATACTGTATGGCTTGGATGGGCAGAAAATATATCGCAAAAATCCAACTGTTCAGCTTAGCAGAAAACAATAAGGGCATGGTATACTGGAATTTCAGTACTGTGTGACTGATCTTAGAAAAGTGGTGTTAAGCTGCCCAGAAAAACCTGAAACTGTGCAAAATAAAAAACTTAAATTCTGAGGTCAGAGTAATTTTTCATCCAAAAATATTTTGGCAATTCAAGCTTGTGTGTCTTATTACGTATGAAAATGGCAGCAACTTTTTTGTGGAACAATGCACGTACACTTGTTGCCTCCTCTATGTAGTCTGTAAAGCAGTCAAACAATGACAAAATCCAAGTGAGTAATGGTTTTTTTTTTTTCCTAAGACATTATGTATGCAGGGATTTATATATCCTGTTGCAATGTGGCTGAGTTACCCTGTGTGGTAACTTCAGAAATAGATTCAGTGTGAACTTCCTTGCAAGTTAAGGGAAGTTATATGCATCCATACACTTATTCAGTAAAATGCTAGATTACAGAACAAGTTCTATAAGATCAACGGTGATGCCAAAAAATATGTCTGGTAAGACTGGAGTGGAGTTAGTCACCCCACACTTGAGCTGGATAGCAAATTTGGCCACTGTTCAAAAGTAGCAGGATTCTTCAGTTCAACTCATTTGGTCAGTTTTGAAGTCATGAGTTCCTCCACATTTTGGAAAGGAACCCCTCAGGTGTTTTACGCCAGACTGATTTTGCAAGCTTACATCTCTATTTATTTCTTCATTTGAACACACTGCTGTTTGTGCCAGTTAAACAGTAAAATGAGGTTAAAACATGCATTTGGAGCAGAAATGCCCATGGTGGTTTAAAGGCAAACTGGCTCTTGGCAGCAGAAGTCTGCCTTTGGTGGCAGAGAGATCGTGCACTTGTGCTTTGGCTGTTTTGGTGCCAAGTGATTGCCCGTAACAGGGTCTGAGCTACTCTGCGAGCTCAGCCCTGGCGAGGTCGAGGTGCTGGCACGTGGTTTGTTTTACAGCCTTGCTGCTGGCTGGCCATGCAGTGCAAAGGCCTCGGTTACAACAGCTTAACAGGTAGCAGCATCCTAAATTGCTGCTATTAAACTTGACATTGCATGCTTGACCCATGCCCTTAAAAAGCTTTTCTGGAGCTGCTCTCCTTTAAGCCGCTAACAAGACCTTTGCAATTTCTGAGCTTGTTTTAGTAAACTGATCTTATCTGAAGATTAAAATAGATTTTAAAGGTGCCAAACGCTCACGGTGTATCTCCTATAACAACACGCTTGTCACAACAGGTGGAGGCTTCAGAATGAACAGCACATTGGGCTCAGCCGCTCTTCGCACTCCAGTCAGCTTCAGTGAGGTTGTGGGAGGGATGCGAACCCTCCCATTGAACAGAGTGACTTTTTGGGCAGTTTGGAGTATGTGTTGCACTCTGGTCTCTGGTTTGATCTTTTGTTATCACTATGTTTCATAAGGAAAATATTTAGTTTGACACACATGATGTTTTTCTTTTCTGTATCTTACTATTAAATCCCTGACTGAAAGCACATTGCTGCATAATTACACACAGGCATCTTCCTTTGGGTTTAGAAATAAAATTGCAGGTGTCTGCAAGGGGCATCTCTTCTTCTGTCTACTGAAAAAAATAAGAGCCATCATGTAAAACTTGCAACATACTCTTGTTCTTTCAGCCTCAACCAGAATGAGTTCTGGCAATAACGCTTGGTGGCATAAGTCTGTGGGGGTGGTGGGGTTTTATTTTTCATGTTCAGAAATTGTTTCAGTGATGCTGAAACGCTTTAGAGCACTTAGAGGGTGTTATATAATAACTTTAAGTGTGTGCTCAGAGGAGTCGGAGAACTTTGACCAGGAAATTGAGCTGGGGAGAACAGTCATCACGGGTCAGGCCTGCGTCAGGGTGGGGAGGAGGTCAGGCAGCCTCCGGGTCTTGGAGCAGAGCCGGATCAGAGACACTGCTGCTTTAGGATTTCTTCCCAACTGTGGTGGTGGTGATGGTGGAGAGGCATTAAACCACAAACAGGATGAGGCGTCTGTCGATCTGTGGGCAGCTGGGGAGGGTTGTCCTGAGAGCTGAAGCTTAGTGACCTGTGCACTAGGTGGTAAAAGTCTGCTTGTAGGCAGAGCTGAAATGGGAGTGAGCAGATGGTGTTCAAGTGCTTTCCTTGCCCCACAAGCCTGTCAGCTCTCCCCACAGCCTTCAGCAAAGACAGCACAGGGTGATGTTTTTGTACTCAGTTGGCACAGTCGCAGCATCTTATGGGACAAGAGGTGGTGGGTAAAGTCTAGCCAAGCACAACGGTGCCTGTGCCTGGTGGAAAAGCTCCTGTCCGTACTGTAGTCCAAAGCAGAGTCAGGCTTTCCCTGCCACCATCTCTGGAGCATGCCCAAAGCCCGCAATGAGTTTACACTGGGGCATCTTGTAGCTATGCTCAGGTTGCAGCATGGAGCTGGGCCCCCCCAGGTGTTTTCTAGGTGCATCATAGATGCTATTAAATACAGGCGGGGGGAGAAGAAAATAGGCTTGTCTAGTGCTGTTTTGTCAAAATACAACCAGGACAAGTGCAAACTAATTAGAAATCTAGACAACTCCCATATAAAACGCAACGGTGTGTCATGTGTGTGCCAACACGCAAAGTCATTACTCAGTTGTTGTTCAGGCAAAATTCCCACTGAGTAAGGTCAGAGTAATCACCTCAGGTTCTGGCCCTCCTGTGTTCCCCTCCAGTTGCCATAGTGCTTTCCGTGTGATGAGCACAAGGTACTTTCTGATCTCAGCTGGGTGCGTGTCTCGCACTCACGACTTTGCTGAGCCAAGGCAAGGCTTGGCACGGCACCTGGACATCACCCATCCTCTCCAAGAAGAGACAAAGCCTCCTGGGCTTTTGCATGCTGTCCTCCTTCAAGCACCTCCATCCCTGTACCGTCTTACCAAAATTGCCACAGCAATTAGGCAACACCGCGTGGAGGTTGCTGCCTATCGGAGTGATCACGGTCGATTCGTCCTTGTTATCCCTTCATTTCATCTTCCCTGCCTTTCCATATTAGTGGACAGGCCAACTGGAGGCAACCTGGGGACATGCCCTTCACCCACTCTTCCCCAAAAGCCCTGCTGGGCTTTTCTCCCCCAGCGGGTGGTGAGGGAGGGGTGATGGTGCCTGGGTGCAGGCTCACTCGGCATCGGGGTGCTTGCTGCTGGCCCTGCAGTAGCTATGAGCTGCCTCAGCCCCCGGCCTCGTGTCGCAGTTTCCTGGAGGCGGGAGCATGTCTTGCTCCATTTGTACAGGTCTGGGGTTTGTGTGCTGGGGTCTCCTCCTGTGCTCCCTCAAGATGAATAATGGTAGAGCTGTGATATTTTTGGATGCTTTTCTTTGTGTGGAGAGATGCTTCTTTAGTGCCCAGGCCTGCCCTTTCCAGCTCGAGGCCTCTCATCTGCATCTGATCTACAGGGATGTCTCAGACCCTTCACATACTTCTCCCCAGATCAGTGTTATTCCTCAGAGGCCACCTCCAAGACCTGTCCTGAGCCTTGCTGGTCTCTCTGGAGGTCCATGGGGTTGGTCTGACTCCCTTATTGTGGGGCAGCTTTCAGGATCTGGACCAATGGTTTTGATATGCAGATGGGAAGAGAAGGTGGGTGGTTTTTTGTTTGGGTTTTTTTGTTTTTTGAGGGGTAGGACTCTGTGGTGTGGCTGCAGTCCTTTAAGTAGCCCGGGTAGCCCTTAATGTCAGTGCCATGAACACTGCTAGGCATGAACTGTGTCATGCTGTGTTCCCATCCCTCTATTTCAGGGATTTTAAGTTCCCTGCGTCCCTCTGCCAGCCCCAATTCTGCCATCTCCCTGCAGGGATGGATTGCATGCCTAACTTAAATACCAGGGGCTCTCGTTATCCTCCCACTGCTCCCCATTCACTGCACTGGGCCAGGAGCTGCCTGCATCTCGCCCCCTCCCATACTGTGTGTTTCCCTCCTGGGTCTCTCACGCCTGCCCCCACACCAGCTCCCCTCTGCTCCCCTTTCCTCCCTGGGCTCCACCCAGCTTTATCTTATAGACAGACGGAGAGATATGACACACAGCTGTGTTCAGACCTTACTTCACTTGGCTGACAATCTCTCTCCAATTAGCTTAAATGCAAGCTAGCACAGCAAGAAGAGGAAGTTTTAGGAGGGCTTGGGAGAAAATGTCATGCTCTGTGGCAATAGCAAAGGAAAAAGAAAAAGGATTTGATTTACAGCAAAAGCAGGCTGCAAGATCAACTCCTAGGCCAATTAGCGGGAAATTATTGATAAAAACATGAAGTGTGCAAATTTTGGCCTTGATTCTTCTGTTGCTTGTGTGTAATAAGCATCTGACCAAGGATGGTGAGAGAGGAGATCTGGGAGATGTAGCTGTGTCCCTTTCTGTGCTCTGCCTCTCTCCTGGAGGTTGGTGTTTATGCAGCAGGGCAGCACTGAGGGCGGGAGGACCTACAGCCCAGCGGCTGCTCTCCGTTGTCCAGCCTAGTTCCTGAAATCAGTAATGATGGTGGGATTGCACTAAGATGCTGTGAACCCAAGGGGGTGCAGGGCTTGCCCAACTCATTTTCTGGCCCCTCTTTTGAGAAGAGATACCCTTTGGAAAAGTGTGTGTTGGGAGGGTGGGAACAGTAATGTCTTGCCCGTGAGGGCTGTCTGGCTCCCACTTTGGCGTTCCTTTTTTTAGGCTTAATACTGGTTTTCTCTTTATGTGCCCCTGGCTTGATGGAGATACACCTTTTGACATTGTGTAACAGCAACGCTTTGAAAGGAAATGTCTCCATTTATGCTTATGTGGGTATTATGTATGGCTGCTGGGAAGGAAAAGGCCTGTCCTTTAGAAGAGCCTTATTAAGGGAAACCAGTTATTAACAAGTATATATGGAAAGGGTGGGGTTCCTCATTACTCCACTCATTTCAGCATCTCCTATCTGCCTCAGGAGTGCATCATGGTGATATCAGCCTTTATTAATATAAAACGCAGTATTACGCACCCAAGATTACACCACAGGTAGCTAACTCAGTGGGTCTCTGACACTGCAGCCTATCTGATTAAAGTGGCGGTGGAGCGATCAATGACAGCAAATTAAGCTGTTGGTGTGAAGGAGCTTTTGGTGTTATGGTGCAAACTTTAAATGATATTCAAGGATTAAAACCTGGGAGACTGTGATCTAATTAGCTGAAGTTTATCCTGTGAGTGGTTGGGACGTAATGACTTGGAGATGCGGAGATGAAAACACCCAATGGCCAATTTTCTCTGTGGGAAAGTGAAAAATTAATTGTTTTTTTTATGTGCTACATGGTTTTCTGTCTGCTTTTTTATGAGTTCTGTCCAGTCTAAGGAACATGCCACTGTGGAAAGGTGTATTAACTTTTACTCTTTTGCAAGCAAGTATGAGTTACAGAGATTTCCCCCTCTCCTTGAGGAAAAGTATCTTTATCTTATTCCTGCCTTTATTACAGGAGTTACCACGAAACTTAATCAGAGGAAGCATGTTTTTAGTGGTGGAGCTGCTGAGAAATTAGTATTTCTGGTCTGAAGTCCACTGTTGACATTTAAATCCTGTGTGGGAACAAAAAGTCCACATTTCTTGCAAAACAAAACTTAGTTATTCCTAATGAAAATTCTCCAGAAACCTTTCATTTTTATAGTATAGACATCTTATACTTTACTGTTATACAGGTAAACATATTTTAATAGCAAGAACACAGAAAATAATAATAATGATTAAAAAATTACCCTATTAAAATTTTTTTTTCATTCTATTTCGTTAAGCTGAAAAATTGCTTGGTCTCTTCCTTTCTTGAAAACACATATATGAAACCATTTCGGCAAAACATCTTGCTTCTGTTAAAACAATGTGGGTTTTCTTCTTTTAACAGAAAACTTTTCCCTCAGATATTTTAATCAGTTTTATTTAGCATATGAGCATCTACTGTTTCAGATCCTGAGAAGCGCAGGGTGGCTTTGGATAAATTTTAAGGGACTCAGCACCTCCTCAGCATGAGTCCCACAATATTTACCCAGCGATGAGACAAGCAGATGTAACTATGTTGGTCTTTATCGTTTTCTCATAGCCATCTTGCTGATAAGCTGTCCTTGTTGAGAACAGCTCACACACACTCGATGACGAACTGATGTGTTTGCGTGTGTGTGTGCCCATGTGTGTATGCAGAGACACCAGGGCTGCCCGCTGGTACCACTCCCACCCAGCCTAGGAGCAAGCAGGGACTCGGAGCTTCTGCTGTCATTATTAAGGGGTTTTTTTGAGCTGCTGTTGGTGTTGTGGATTTCTGATGCAATTCAGTCATGGCTCAGAACTCCTTTTCCCCCCTAATCCTCCTCCCTCTCCCATACTCAGCTTGGTGAAATGAGGTCCCTCAAACCTGACCCTTGCTTCAGAGAGCTTGGCACCCAGGCTGGCACCGTTCTGCAAAACTTTGAAATAAAACACCTTCTCCTCTAACTGTCATTATGCTCTGTCCTCGTGATACCCGGTTTGTTGGGGTTTTTTTCTGTCTGTCTTCCTCTAAACCTAGGCTGTGTATGTGTAAGAGGAGCCCAGTCGTTCCAGTGAGAAAGTGATATAAGGGATGAAAATAGTTGGATGCAGCTTAAGGAATGAAAAATGTCCCAGGTCTAGAATCTTTCCTGTATGTCAATATTTAGCTGTAAGATTTTATGGAGAGGATATCTTGAGATCAATAGTTGGGTTTCAAATAATGCCTTTGCCCTACTTACGTGACAAGCTTATTACTTGGTGTCTAAATAAAACTTCTGATGATAAGTAAGTGATGCTGTTCCCAAGTGAACTGTACAGGAAATGTGCAGGTTATTAGCTAACTCATTTTTCACTTGGGAGACAGACACTGGAGTGAAAGCTGATCATAAACTTGCTACTATAAGCCTCAAGCATTGGAAACATTCATCATCACTCACATGCTGTTAAGTCAGCTTCCCGTTCCCCAGTACTCTTCTATTCTTGTTTTGTCAGGTTTTCTCTCTCAAGGGGTGTATTTTCAAGTCTTCTCACCTCTCTCGATCCTCTTTCCATCAGCGCTGCACCTCCTGTTGAGCTTCCTTATACCTTTAAGACACTGCCCACATCTCTTGTGGCCAGGAAATTCACCGTTCTCCTCCACATCATCACTGGGGAGGAAGAGCAAAAGCATTGAGGAAGATGTGAGGAGCTAGGGTTTACATTTTTTGTTTGCAATGGGGTGATTATTTTATGGGCAAAACTTTTGATTTGCACAGAATTTATATTCATGTTAATATGTATTTCACAAAAATGAAATCTGCATTCCTATTTTATTTTTAATTGTCACTTTTAACATATCCTACTTTGTGTATTGGCAAAGACAAACATTTTCTATTTAATGCATCCTCCCACTTTTTGACTCTTTTCCTTTCACTCTGTTCATTTCCAACATCTGATCAGCCAATTTGTTTACTTTAGGTTTTTCAAGGTAAAAAGATGATATGTATCAAAACACGCTATTCAAATGAATAAAAATAAGGGATATTGAAAAAAATATATATACCTATATTATATTAATTTTCCCAACAAAAGTTTCATGAATTATTTTGGAGACGTTTCATGTAGTGGAAACTTTTTCAGGCTTCCCTTCTTGTTTTTTTGTTTAGTTTGGTTTTTTTCCTTAACTAGAAATTCACGTTCTTTAAGAGCTGTTTGCCCAGTGCCATTTTTATACTCCTACCATTATCTCCCATGCATACCTTTTACTTTAAGTATGTAATTGATGCTGGAGACTGCACCATGTTTAAAAACAATTACATTAATTCTCGTATTTTTCACATAATGCTATGTGCGTCTGCTGAAGTCTACAAAGGCTTAATAACGTGGCTAAATACTGCATGTGGGTGCAGCGAAGATTAGGCTGGGCTGAGTAGGGAAAGTGCAGAAACTAAAGTGGAGGGGAAAGGCTTTTGTTTGACTAGAATGGGCTGGGGCCACAGAGGGCTCTTGGGTGCCGTGTCAGTGGCTCTTGCAGTAGCACCCACCAGTCTGTATTTCCTTATCTCCTGGACCCCACACAGTGCCCATGGAGCTGTGATATGAACATGGCTACAGCCAGTGGGCTGCATGCCCCCTCTTGCCCAGCACCTTCCACCTCACAGCACCAGGACTCTTCAGCTTGCGAAGCCTGGAGTCGTCAGGGCATTCTTTAGCCCCCGTGGGGCACTGAGCTGCCCCAAGCCAGGCGTCGACCTGCGTGGAGTTGGAAAGTGGGAGTCCCTGAGCATCATGTGGGACAAAAGGGTGGAAATGGAGAGTGGAAAAAGATAAATAGAAGGGATGGGGAACAGAGGTGAGAATTCACTGTGCACCAGGCTGTGCTGGGAAAGTTGTCATAGGGGTGGAGGTTTCCCACCTCTCTGCTAGAGAGTCAGCTTCCAAAATCAGCCTAGCAAGGAAAGCTCCATCCCTGTGCGATGGGAGCTGTGCATACACAGGTATGTTCCCCAGTGACAAGCAGCAGCTGTGGTTGCAGTAGAGGGAGAAGCTCCTCAGTTTGCGGAGGGCAATGGCAGGATAGGAGGGAGGTCCACACTGCTGTGTGTACAAGGCAACGTGTTGCAAAATGGTAGTTGTGTCATCCTGCCAGAGGGGATGTGACCCAGAGAAGATGATACAAAATATGAAGGAATACATTAACTCGGAGTAGCCCGTCTTCCCCGGCAGGACAGCAGCTGGCCAAGCCATGTGGTTATAGTAGGGAGAACTTGTTGCCTTTAGCCTCACTCTGGGGGACCAGATTGGGTAAAATTTATTAACCCAGGATTTAACTCCTGGAGGAGAAAATTTAGAGTTAATCTTGTTCTTTTTTTCCCCCCTCTTGACACCCTAGAAAGGAAAAGTAACCAGCCGAGGTTTAATGTGTCTGACACCAGTCCTGATGCAATGGCAATACGGGGTAAAATAACAAGTTGCAAACCCTGCCTGGGAGCGTGGAAGATTGCTGGTGCCGTGCTGAGGGACACAAGCTGCCGCCAGTGCCCGAGCCGTGGCTTCCCAGGCGGCAGTCGCACCCTTTTAGCCTGTGGTGTGGGCATTGCCTTTGGTGTTACTGGCTCAGCAGCCAGAAGTGCTGAGCCAGTTGCTGTCTGTTTAGGTAGGGTTCCCGGCCTGTCTCCCAGGGAAATCTGGAGTTGCGTAAGGGCACAAGTTGGAAGTCTTGCTGGGGCACAGGGGAAGTGGAAGTTGTAATAGGAGAGGCGTATGCCAGGGACGCTCTGCGGGAGAAGAAAGGGTGAGCGCCAGGTTTCTCTCTGTTGGTTGGACAGCAGACCACCCACCCACCTGCTAATTTTTTCTAATTTTCAATCTGCTCATGGTTCACCATCTTTGACCTGATGTAAATTTCTATTCTTTGTTCGTATCTTCATCCTCTTCCTTCCAGCAGGTCCCTGTGCCATCACTAGCAACTGCTCGAAGTCTCAGACCTGGTCTTCAAAACTAGATGCCTCCCATTGGGCTTGATTTGTTCTGGAGGCTTGTGTACAAATGTGTCCTATACACGCACCTGGATTGGGTGGCTGTGAAGAAACTGGCTCGCTAAGTTCCTTACAAGCATTCATGCGGTCGTGCACACAAAACCAAGTATAAGAGGGAAAACCAAGGTAATAGGATAAGAGGGTCTGTAACAGACCTCTACGGTGTGGGAGAAGGGATGAAGGGATGCATGTGATTTTCTTTCTTTTTTTTTTTTTTTTTTTTTTAAAGCAGCTATCATGCCTGTCTGAGGGATGGGACTTTGTGGTAAACAGATATCTTGCTCTCCCAAAGGCCTGTTGGAGAAGCAGTTGGGCAGCCAGGTTGCTCCAACACGATAGAAACAACTCGTGTCAGAAATGGGAGGCAGCTAATAATGGACTGGCTATTTCAGTGTCTTCTGTCCTGGTTAATTTAACAATCCAAAGGTGGGAGTTAATTGAGTGATCATAAAATAAGCCAGGTCACTATGATCATGGATTTCAGGAAAGACATGGAGCTGGTTGGTTGTTATCTGGGACAAAAGTCTAAAGGGTAAAGGATGACTGGCAATAAGATACTGTATCCAAAACATGCTCGTAGACTTTGCTGATGTAGCAGCCAGCTGGAAAGCTTTGTCTGAAATGCCCTGCAGTCCCTGGAGAGGAACTCAGTACAGATGGGTACGCTCCCACTTCAGGATGTGGCACAAACTCAAGAAGGGGGGGTGGGTGCAAATAACTCCTTGGCAGCAGTGGAGCAGAAGGATCCAGTTGTGAACAGAGCACAAAGGATGTCCAGTTGTGATGCAAACGTGGCCTTCAGCAAGAATAGCTGAAGTCTATAAACAGGCTTGTGCTCCTCTATGAGCTCTCTGGGTTTGTTTGTGTTTTGGGATTCCAGCACGTTGTATCTTGAGTGTTTCGCGTCCGCAGGAATGTGAAAAGCATTAAAATCAAGATTAGGATGATTGATATAGTGCTGTTTGTTTGCTAACCTGGTTACAAAAAGTATTCTGCTTTGTAGTGCGCTCTGAATTATAAATGAATGTAGCCTGATGTCTGATTCTGCTCTGAAACGTATATAGCGTAGCCAAATGTTTACAGTGCCCCTGAACAGCACTGACATGTTGGCCTTTGTGCAATCTGGGGACACAAGGGAGTACTCATTTTGCTATAATATTATTGTTATTATTAATAATAATAATGAAAAAATAAGATATTTGAAAGCAATCTCATGTAATTGGCAAAGTCCTCCGATTCAGCTACACTTTTGTTGTTTTGTAGCCCTTTTACACCCTAAGTACGTTCTGTTAGCTAATGCTAGTGGTTCCTTTTACTGTTACAAAGCTAGATCATGAAGAGAAATATGTGCCGTGTCCAGCTTTTCCTGTTCAGGGAGTAATTTTTTCCATGACGTCTAATCTTTTTCTTTTGCTGAACTGTCAGTAAAGCCAGACCACTTTGGTTTGGCATTCCGCCCACATCCACCTACATATTTTTCTTAACAGCAAACAAACTAATTAAATGCCTTTATCTTATGAGGCATTCCTTTCTCTCAGGTAGTTACTGATTAAAAAAATAAATAAAACTTCTCACTATTTTGAGAAAACAAGAGATGAGTCAGTGTGTTCATAGCCTGGTTTATTATTAAATAAGAAGCCAGGATCAAAAAATGAGCAGGGTGGAAAAAAATGTTAGTGCCATCGTATTATGTTTGTGGCCAGTGAAAAGAGTCTGTTCTCACTCCAGTGAGCTTTTCCAATATCTATTAAAATTCATGAGCATTACGTTTGCGCACAAAGGTGGACAGGGGTACATAAACGAGGGAGAGGTACCTCTCATGTGAAAGATTACTGCAATAAAATGTTAATTTATAAACCATAGTTTGTATTACTTCGTGTTAGGCATGTGCTTCAATAGCCTTACCAATAATGCTAACCTGAAGCAGAAAGGCAATTATTCAAAGAGTCAACAGAGGTTCTTGAAACCTAATAGACAACAATAACCTTACCAATTGAAGCTTTGTCATCTTTTTGACTTAAAATTGTACACTTATAAAATGAATTAATTGGAAATAGAAACATCCAGAGAGATCATCTAGGCCAACATCTGCTATTGGAGGCGTGGGGCTGGGGGGTGTGTGTGGAATAACAGTGTGCGTACTCTGGAAGTTATAGCTCCCAAGCAATGTCCCTGATGATTTGTCTGCGTTCCCTGTATATGGTATATCTTGTCTAGTGGGTGTCAGGACACATCTGGGCTGCAGAATAGCATGGGGTAAAAAGGGATCAGGAGCAAAGGACAAAAAGCCTGGCTGGGTGGTGCCATGGGGAAGATGGGGCAGGCTGATGCCCAGGTGGCTCCACGTGCTAGGGCTGAGGAGCAAAGGTGCTGCTAGATAGCCTGGTGAAGACAGGTGGCTCTGGTGTTAACCTGAACTAATCCCCATGGACCTTCTGGGCCTGAGTAAAAAAAAATTTGTTCATTCAGCACCACTGCCTGAGCACTGACTGCAGCACCCTGATCAACCCAAGGCACCAGCCAGGTAGTGAGTGCTGAATATATCAGTAGGCTCATGCTAGGGCAGCATCCACCGTAATGCTCTAAGCTTAAGAGAAAACAACAATTAAGAGGTCTTTGGTCCCTGTTGTCTCCCTAGTATTAAGCCCAGTTCTACACTTGCCTGTGTTTGCCTGGAGAACAATTTGTGCCCCAAGACAAACCAGGAGACGCTTGCTGCTATTACCAACAGCCCTCATTCTACCTTGGGAGGTGTTGCAAAATGTGTAAATCAGCTTAGCTCTTCATCCCTTGGTTTTCTTAACCAGGAGTTCAACTCCAGCCTTTGAAGCAGGCTTTAGTCACAACAGACCTATTAAGTTATTTGCTCCTGCTATTGTATATCCAAGAGATCCACACATGCCCCACAGTTACATAGAAGCCATCCAGACTGACACCAGTATTTATGCAAATCTACAGGATTTATCATTTGGCATAGAGTTTGGGCCAAAGTGCCAACCCTGTATTTAAAAACTACCATGGAGTAGCATCCCAGCAAACTCTCCCTGCCCCAGAAAAAATCAAGAGCTATTGGCTTCCAGTGGTACCATCTCTAATCCAAGCCTCCAAGGGCTGAATGATTCAGAAGCAGACTGAGATCTTCCATGCATTGTTTTGATCCCTAATGCTGCCCAATCCTCTTCTTTTGATATGTAATAGAGGGCTGCTGGCAGCTGTGGTGAGTGGCTGCCGTTCACCAAAGGGTGGTTAGGAGACACCAGATGCTGGTGCTGCTGAGGTATGTTAGCACTGGGCAGGGTAGAGTCAGCATGGCCTGAAACAGGAGATTTGCTGCTGGAGCTGGGAAGGCCCCATGGGTGGAGCTGATGGTGAGATTGGCCAGACAGTGCTCACCGAGATGATGAGAAGGGCTAAATAACCCTGACAGCGTGACACCAGCTCCCATCCTGCATTCCCACTGGGCCAATTACAGCAGGAAAACAGGCTCTTCCAACCCAAGCACTAAGTGTCTGCCCATAGACACATGTGTAGGAGTCCCTGCTCATCCCAAAATAGTCCAAAAGTCATTTGCTCCTTTTAATGCCAGCCCTCCTCCTGCTTATCTGAGCTTCGCGAATCAGTTTGGCTCCTCAAACCCTGCTGTTACTAATCCTGGGCCTCATCTTAGCACAGGACCTCCAGGAGCTCATCCTTATGAAAAACAATTAAGCCCTTGAGAACGCTGCACAGGCTTTCATCCTGGGCCCTCAGCTTTACCTCATGGTAAAACAAGAAGTTCCTCAGCTCCTGTTGAATGAAGCCCTGCCCCTGCCCTAAGCTTTCTGGGGTGTTTCCACTGCCTTTGGGCTTTGATTAGCACTGGGTGGGGGGTTGTGGTTCTAGTGTCTGAGGGACCACGTGGAAAGGTAAGGGTCTAAAGAGCTGCATGGGTCAATATGTGCATGTGCCTGCAAGACTAAACAAGCAAAAGTGAGGGTGGCATCCTGAGGGAAAACATTGAACTTTGATTTGTTCAGGTGTGGGATTTTTTTAAAACACAGAAGGCGGCATGATGGTTAGCGTTTGGTTTAGCATGGGCTGAAGATCTCTTGGGCTTTGTGTTCTGTTCTTCTGAGTCCTGCTACGCATGTAAAAGTCGGATGCCTACCATGTGGGTGAAAGAGTCCTCATGCATTTTGTACCAACTCAGGGTCTGTAAGCAAGGATATCAAGCCTATTATTAGGACTTAAGCTGGCTCACAAAGAGCTGTAATTTCTGTTTGGTTCTTGTAGTCTTGTAAAACCAAAGAGTTAGCATAATTCATTTAGGTTCAGCTCAACATCACTGTATGAGAATGCTAAGAGCACAAGCTGAAGAGTTTGATATAATATAAGCATCCTGTCTGGCTAAGATAAGGGTTGCATCATGTGAAAGCAAATTTGCTTTGATTTGCTCAGAAGTGGGATAAGACTTTTCTGTAAGGCTAAAATGAGAGCCGGTGCCTCCTGGCGTGAATTCAGTGTTGATTATTCTAGGCCAGATTCAACTCATTGAACAGGCGTTATGGTTTGCACCTAGGAAACTACGGTGTAAAAGCAGAAGGTGTTGCGGCCTAGGCAAGAGGTAGGACAGGTGTTAGATCTCAGAAAACCAGAAATTATTCTTATTGTGATGAGAAGTGAGTGGCAAGCTTGGCCACTGAATGTGAGGCTGGTGCCAGGAACTGTGAATGGATTATCTTTGTCTAGGACAAATGGAAATGGCTGGGTGTTACTGAGAAGGCTGAGAGTTACTTGTCCCTACTACTAGCGTTGGCCTGCATTCACTTTCTAGGCAATGTTTCTCAGGTTATTTCTTTTGATCCTGTGGTTCTTAGCCCTGATTCCAGCCTTAGCAGAGTGACTTAGCCCAACACAAAACGCATGCTGATAATCCCTGCTGGCACTCTACCTTGTTCTCTGTCTTTAGGCTGCGTTTGATTTGGTTCTGAACTTCCTCAGACCTGCCTCTACCACATCCGACCTACCCCTCCAGCTGTGAGCTTCCCTACACCAAGGAGTCCTCAGCCAATTTCAGAATTATCTAGAGTCCTTTAGAAACCTGCCTTCATGCCTGTGTCCCCCAGGGCACCTTCTGTCAGGGCAGCCCTGCTGCCTTAACCCCCAACCCTAACATAGGAGACCACCTCAGTGAAGTGCTGCTAGCTCCTCAAGGACCCATTTACCCCTGGAGACAGTGGCACTTGTCTAGGTCTTTGGTCCTTGCTTTTCACATAGCAGTAGACCTGGCTCTTTAGTTCCTTCTGTCTGTAAGCATAACCCATACTGTTAGCCCATTAGCCTGGTCAACGCAGCCCAACCTGTTAGACAATTGGCTTTGACACACAGGGAGTACTCACCCTAGGAGGACCCATCAGATGAGATACTTGGCTCTGCTATAGCTACAGTCCTCTTCCTTCCTCAAGAGACTGTACAACCCACAGTCATGAGCCCAATTCTCCAGCTCCTAGACCAAACCCCCCCCTCATAACTCCAGTGGTACCCTGAGGCATGTCACAGGTGCTGCTTATCGTGTGCCTTTCCTGGAGCTGTTTTAACAACAAAGCGTAGGCAGCCTCAGTGGGACGTGGCTCTTCCTACTTTGTCCAGCACAGTTCCCTGGGGTCCACCTGGGCATCCTGCTCTCTCTGGTCAGTGCAGGGTGCTTAGCTCGCCCAAAGACACAGCTCAGTGTCCAAGGAAAGTGGGATGAATAAATACACTGGGTTTTCCTCCTTTTCCCTCCATTGGCTGCTGAGGGAGCTTTTGCACACTTGCAGCCCATTGGAGGCCTTAAGTTGGGTGTGTTGCATACCGCCTGGCTATGAAAATTTATATTTCATGAATAACCTAAACTGTGATTGAGTGACTAGCCCTATTTCCCCCTGTTTTATTAGTCTCTGGGTTGACCATGTATTTCCAGCACTTGCAAATGTGTTCTTTTGGTTCTTTGTTGGTGCTCTCAATAAATTGGTAAGCATTGGGTGGAGAATGGCTAGAGAGCAGCCCTGAGGATAAGGACTTGGGGGTGTTGGTGGATGAGAAGCTCAACATGAGCCAGCAATGTGCACTGGCAGCCCAGAAAGCCAGCTGCATCCTGGGCTGCATCAAGAGAAGTGTGGCCAGCAGGTCGCGGGAGGTGATTCTATCCCTCTACTCTGTGCTCCTGAGACCCCCCCTGGAATACTGTGTCCAGCTTTGGAGTCCTCAACACAGGAAGGACATGGACCTGTTGGAACAGGTCCAGCGGAGGGCCACGAAGATGATCAGAGGGATGGAGCACCTCTCCTATGAAGACAGGCTGAGAGAGCTAGGGTTGTTCAACCTGGAGAAGGCTCCAGAGAGATCTCATAGCAGCCTTCCAATATCTGCAGGGAGCCTACAGGAGAGCCGGAGAGAGACTCTTTGTCAGGAAGTGTAGTGACAGGACAAGGGGTAATGGTTTTAAATTGGAAGAGGGGAGATTTAGATCAGATACTAGGAGGAAGTTCTTTACTGTGAGGGTGGTGAAGCACTGGAACAGGTTGCCCAGAGAAGCTGTGGATGCCCCATCCCTGGAAGTGTTTAACGTCAGGCTGGATGGGGCTTTGAGCAACCTGCTCTAGTGGAGGTGTCCCTGCCCATGGCAGGGGGGTTGGAACTCGATGATCTTTAAGGTCCCTTCCAACTCTAACCATTCTATGATTCTATGTTACCAGCCATGCTCTGCACAGTGATCTGGGATGTGCAGGAGAGGAGCCCCCACAGCAGAGGCTGCCTGGTCCTGCTGCAAAAGGGCTGTAAACCCAAGTCCTCAGTGATGCTCAAACACTTGGTGCCATGGATCCCAGCTTCGAGGAGCTGGGATGCTGTGTTTAGGTAGTTGGCTGAACCTTTCCTTGGGACTCCTGCCACTTCTGAAAAAGCCTCTGAGACCGTCCATCTGCATTCATCCAGCTTGTGCTGAGCAGGAAGGGATGGTAAGAGGAGGATGAGGCAGCCGGAGAAAAATAAAACAAGCCCACAAACTCCTTTTTGTTAGGAGCTATTGGAAGAACACCTGGTGGAGGGCTGATTTCAGCTGTAGGTGCTGTTACCTGATACCAGCTTGATATCATGGTGCCATCTTGGGTGGGGTCTTTGCACAGAACAACTTTGTTACAAGAACATTAAAGCTGTAATAGCTGGCTCAAACAATGCCAAGTAGAGGGAAATAAAAGAGAAGGATAAGAAAGTAATTGTCATAATTAGGCAGGAGGAGAAAACTGAATAGGCTGTGTTGGGGGGAGCGGAGGCAGCAAAGCGCAGCTGGGCTACCTGCTGCAGGTGTTGAGCTGTAATGGCAAAGACTCAAAAAAAAAGAGTTGTGTAATTAATATCCTATGAATAATGCAAATAGGTGCCCTCACAGGTAGTTGAATAACTGATTTTGTTACAGGGATGCTGTATAATTCCACAATGTGCTTTTCTTTCCCAGGTGGCTTCTTGATTTTCTTCCTCCTCCTCCACGTTTCTGTTTCAGGAGTTGGCGTTCTTTTCATTGAATCAGTAACTTTCCCGTGTCTCGCCCCATTGCACTGCTGTGAGAGAGAGATCCTTAATAACTTGGCCCAGCCAAGGCAGGAGGAAGTGAAAGAAGGATCTCTTGGGACCTCTACCATAGGTAGCAGAGAAGAAAAGGAGAAAGTCCCTGCAGAGGAGGGAGGGGAAAAATCCTGCAGTCACTGAGCCGTGTTACAGGCAGGCTAAGTTACAGAGGGTGTTGGCAGCTGTACTCCCACAAAACACTGGAACAGCTTCACCAGAGGAGCAGACACCCGCTGCCTCCAACCTCCAGAGCACACGGTACAGCCCTGCAGGATACAGAGGGGAGGAAAAATCTGCACTGGAGGCTGAAACACATGGCCTGTCCCATGTGTTCATTTCCCACCCCCCGTGAGTCATTGAGGCTTCACCCTTCAACTCTAGATGCGTTCAATCACTGACGACTCAAAGGGCAGGACCCAGAAGAGGAGCAGGAGATGAAGACAACAAGCTTAAACACCCTTCCAGTGGCAGCTGGCACACCTAAGGAAAAGAAGGGCCGTCTGGGCTGTTGGTGTGTGTGGTGGCTGTAGGCACACCTACGCACCCAGGAGGTACAGCTGGGTCACCCTGCGGTGACAGCACCCCTGGCACCTGCTGCTTTCAGGGACAAGCAAATGTAGGCATCTAAGAGTTGTCTGTAAGGTCTTCTGGGTGAAGTTTGCAGTCAAGACTAAGATCAAAGATGGGACAGATACGTTTGCAGCTTAATGGCCTTTTAAAGACAAGGGAACAGCATCTAATGTAACCTAGGCACAAAGTAGGCTCTGTCTTGGAGCAGCCATTCCTTGTAGAGCCTTGTAACTTCTTACTTGCATATATGTTAGAAAAATATCTCAGCTGGATGTGAGCATTTCCGGTGAGGAACAAGGATAGCTTCCTCGCCCAGGTTCTTCTAATGGCTTGAACAAAGGATGGGATGTCAAATAGGACTAAATTTAATCCGTAGTTAAAGGATTAGTTCTTGGCTCCTCAACAATTACATATTCAGTGGAAATCTGGTGATCTTAAGTATGTCACAATATAATATTAATAACCTCATTACACATTAACCGTGTCACAACTCAGATACCTCCGCCAAACTCTGCTGGCAACTGAGAGGCGTTTGTACTGACATCTTAACTTCACTCCTGTCAGCCAAATGCCTTTTGGGCAAAATAGGACAATTGGGTTGGTTGTTCAGGAAGGTCATTAAGGAGTTAAAAGCACTGGGGTGGGGGCAAACCCAAAAGCTGAAGCTGGCTTTGGCAGATTTCTTCAGCAGCAGCAGCGCCTTTGCTCCTCTGGCTCACCCACCTCCCATCCTCTTGTGGGGAGCAGCAGAGCTGCCCCCAAAGCCCCAGCGTCTCTCAAGAGCTGGCCTGCACCTCACCCCAAAATTAAACTTTCTGGGGAGCCGAGGTGCTGGGGCTCGCTCCCCCAGTGGGCAGCCCTGCCTGGGAGGTTTGGTGGCAGCACCCTGCTGCAGCCTTGCCCAGGAGTCTATCTTCTCCCTGCCTGGGTCTGCTCCCGTCGCTCGCTATTGGCAGAGCAGCTTTGATATCTGATTGAGGAAGATAATTAAAGCCGCTCGGGAGACCTTCGAGGAAGCCCATAATCCTCTGGCACTTCAATGGGGTGTGGCTGGCAAGGAGTGGCTGGGGCTCGGCATGGAGCCCCCGGCACCCACTGGCATCGGGAGGAGGCAAGGGGACATTTTTGGCAGAGATAAATAAATACAGCTTTGCTGCAGGCTGTGGTCTACTTGGCTGGACATTTTTGCCCCTTGCATCTTGGTTGCCAGTGAATTTTGTTAATTTGGAACATATTTAGGGTCTAGAGCAAACACAGGAAAGCAAACAGAGCTTGGGAAAACAGCAGAAGGGCAAGAGGAGGCTTGATACGTTGCCGCTTGTAAAAGCAGTCTGGCACTGCAACTGGTTGCTTACTCTGTGTGTGCGTGCATATGTCTGCAATGGAAGTAAGAAATAATTGGCAAATAACCACCTTTATGGGCCAAAGACAGCCCTTCAGTGTAAACTTGAGGCTGGTGCTGCATCAGCAGAGAAAGTTATTAAAAAGCATGTTGAAGGCAGCAGCTGGACGACAGGGGGGAGGAATAAACCGCTGCGAAGATATAAAGTCAAAAGTAAATAAGATACTCCCAACTCCTCCAGTTTTTTGGTGATACAGGAACAGCAGCTGCAAATACCATTTTGACCCCAGGTCCTTGCTGCTAGGTTTGGATTTGGGTTGGGATGGGGTTGGAGCTGTTGTCGGTAAGTAGCATCGTAGAGGAAACTCTAATAAGAGTTTGTATCCCCTATCTCATGTGACTGTTAGGGAGAAGGTAAAGATGACTTACTCTGCCACAACAGGACGTAGAAGCAGAATCCAAAGGCAGCATGTCTTCAGACTGTTCAAACCATACTTTCAAGGGTTTTCATATATATATATATATGCACACACATATATGTGTGTATATATATAAAATTATAAAAATATGTATGTATATATAAATATTAAAAAATGTTAACTGTTACAAGCAGTGTAGGATTCTGGAAATATTTAGGTATTTATTAATTGTAATGTGAACACTATGATAAGTGACTGGCATGTGGAGGACATTTTCCCTATGAACATTTTATTTCCTAACTGCTTATAGCAGGATTCTGCTTTGATTCTTCCTTAGACTTTTAACACAGGAAACTCTGAGGCAAAATACTGAATTTGGGGAATGCTGATCTGATCCAGATTGTGTTTACTGGGTTGGGAATACCTGAACGGGAGCAACCATGCCAGTGTTGGTGGCTCCGCAAGTGGATGTCTCTTCCTCTTTCTTTTGCAGCCAGGATTTGATTTCTTTCTGAGGATGGCAGTGTCTCACAGGAGTGGATTACAGGGTTGCGGCAGCGCTGTGATGTGTCTGACTCCAGCCTGTGGCAGCCTCGAGGGATACACCCTAAGGCTGCCTTTAGTCCTCTTGGATGTTCTAATTGACCACAGGGAGCTGGGATGGAGTGGCTCAAAGGGGAGAGCTGCAAACTGCTGTGGTACTGAGTGGTCGGTGGGATTAGGTTAGCAAAGTATTGCAGGAGCAGCCATGTGTTACTGCCGCCTCCTTTTTGTGGTGCATTTCGGAAAGCAAAAAATTACAGCCCTGTCATTTTGTGGCTTGGGCTGGGGCGAGTTTGGTGGAGGCAGTGGTCTGAGAGCTCCCTGCCTTGAAAAGTGGCTAATTTTCAGCGTGAAAATAAGAAATGGATATTGCATTTGTGAATGCAGGGCAGGCACGTGTGTGCCGGTGAGCCTGCGTGTGCAGGTAGGCAAGCGCGTGTGCCTGTGTAGGTAGGTACACATGCACGGGCACCCGACCGTCCCTGTGATCACGGTGAAGAAAGAGGCACATTAAAAAGGTGAAATAGCTTGGGATCCCGTCCTTGTTGCCTCTGGTCTCCTACCTCGCCCAGCCTCACCCTGTCCCATGTCCCTGTTAATTGCTCGCAAACAGCAGCAGGGACGCAGCGGCAGCCGGGGTTGCTGCGTGCTCGCCACAGGGCTGATCAGCAAGTCGGGTCCTTCTCCGGGAAGCCGTACTGCCTTGTTGTGATGTTCGTGCCAACCTGGGACACCAGCTGCTTTGGAGCAGTCGAGCAAAGGGCCGAGGGACAGCCCTGCCTGCAAGCTCACAGAAGGGACAAACTGGTGGCATGCATGAGGACCCCTCATGGCACACCTCAAAGCACAGTTCTGGGAATTTTACACTGAAACAACCCAACTTTAGGCCCTGTGGGGTTTTTTCTGGCTTAGAGCATGCACAGTGCTGTTGGCTGGAGGAAGGCAGTAGGGTGCTGTGGTACATCCACCAGGCCAGTCCCTCTGTGGGGCAGGAGGGAATGGAGGAGGTGGCATCATCTGAAGGAGCGGTCCCAGCCGCCTGCAGACACCAAGCACAGTGCTGGCCAAGTCCCTTAGGTCAGCATCCCTCTAGTTTTAATGGGAGTCAGATGCATAAAATCCCTTGGAAATGAGTTGCTGTCATTAAAGGAATGACAGTCTTCCCCTGGAGTAGCTTTTCCTGGCCCACTCCAGCCTGGAGAGACTCTGTCAGGGGGCTGGCACAGCTCTGCCACCCCCAAAACATCATGGAGCGAAACAGTCCCTTTCTGAGGGTGAGCTTGGCTAGCTGTGGTGTACTGGCAGGGAGCTGCACCCTCTGCCCAACCCCAAGCCAACTTCGTCCCTGCCTTTCAGCTGCCAGCATGCACCCTGCCAGGGGGAAACGGGGCACCACCCTTCAGGCACTCGTCTCTGCTGGCAGGGAGGAGCCGGTGTGTTCTTCTGCATTTGTCGGCCTTTAGTTTATTTTTTCTTTTAATTCCTCTAGGAAGGAGGCAACTAATTGAGAGGCAAGGGAAGCTCAGAAGGAGGAAGGAGAGGACCAGGGAGGCCTGAGCTTCCCCACTGGCACAGGCTGGTTATGAGCCATGATGACTACCCAGCCGTTTTGCCTCGCTGGGTGCGCTGCCAGCACAGCTAATTACCACTGCCTTCACCATCAGGCTTTACCCTGACTTAAGGCTGGAGTAGCTGTTTTAGTTACTAATGGGGAGAAACGAATGGAGAAAGTCCAGCGGCATCTGCAACGCCGCCTCCTTGCCAAAAAGCCGGCTGGAAAACCTCAGGCAGCCTTGTCTGGGCGATGGGAAGGCAGGCGGCAGTGAGCCGGAGCCACCTGTAGCGCAGTGCGTGCCGGCACACGCCGTGCGGGCTGCCGGGCTTCGCTCGCCACCCAGGGCAAAGGGCTGCCACGGAGCTGCCGAGTCCTGGCAGGCCTGCGAGGAGGAAGGAGAAAGGGAGCTGCGCCGAAAGCGTGTCTGGGGCTGTCTCCTTGGCGCTGCCATGGCCCTGGGAAGGGGGTGCCGGGAGCAGTTCTACAACTCTCTCTTTCCCCGCAGCCAGCAAAGCCAAGGATGGGAAGTGAGCCCCTCAGTTTCCAACTCCGCAAAGCTTTTTTGCTTTGGAAACTGCTCTGGTGACAGGGAGGGCAATGCACGCTGCAGGTTGTAGCTGGGGCAAAGGAGCTTGTCTGCACCCGTGCCGGTTGGCCTGGTTTGCTGCACTAAAGCAAACTTCTCTGGGAATCGGTGCGCTGAGAAATGTGTCAGGAGCCCAAAGGGTGAGGGGAGAACAGGGTTGGTCCTGAGAGCCGTTTGACTTGGAGAGCAATGGAGCAGTGCTGTCTTCCTATAATAAACCACGATCCAAATCTGGATTTAGGTCGAGTGGAAAGAGAAAGCCTGGGCTGCTCATCAGTGGTCACTGGCCCTTTGCTGCTCTGCTCCCCCAGGCCATGGTTACCGCTGTAACAGCAGCTGTGCAGAGCTTCCTCCTCCTCGTCTTCTTCCCTACTGCTCCCCATGGGGGGGTTCATCTGGGGCATGGGCTTCAGGATCTTCAACATGGGGAGAAAGCCTAGCACCTCCCACCCCACCTGTTCTGAAGGTACTTCACAAGTTGTACCCCAGCTGCACTAGGCAGAGGGATGCTGCTGTGCTCAGGAATAGGGACTGAGTGGGAAGATACTGGGGAGTAAAGGCTTTTCTGCTTTTGGTGGTCAGGCTAAATTAATCTTAATACACCCAGAATCTTTAAGCTGGGATGGACTAGTCTGCTGGTTGGATTTAAATTTTATTTTTTTTTTAAAAGGAAGATGTTGGAGATTTTTGTGAGTCCCTGAGACTGGCAGAGGGACTTCAGGTTAGCCTGAAGTCAGCCTTTATAT
Source organism: Numenius arquata (assembly GCF_964106895.1). Classification (NCBI taxonomy): domain Eukaryota; kingdom Metazoa; phylum Chordata; class Aves; order Charadriiformes; family Scolopacidae; genus Numenius; species Numenius arquata. The sequence goes on from NC_133576.1 coordinate 43,834,544, forward strand.
TAACCGCATAAAAACTTCTCGACTTTGATTTTGCAAATGTTTAAACCCCATTGCACGTGTGCTTTTGGATATAGCTACTGTGATAAATGCTCCCAATGTTAGTTATAATTGTGGCCTGCTTAACCTCCTGCAATGCCCCTAGCTAAGCATCTTTGCAAAGAGCAAGACGATGCTGGGACAAAGCCAGCCTCACTGGGGGTTTTAAAACACGTGGCAGACATCAGTAACGGCAGCACAGGACCTGGCATGTTTAGCCTGTTAGTGGACTAAGAAAAGCAATCCTATTTAAATAGATAGAAAGGAAACGTATTGGACCCAGTCCCTGTTGAGGCAGGGTCAGGGCATGAACTCATGTGAAAACTGGCTCTACTAGGATTTATTTCCTCTGATGCCATCAGGTGATGGAGACTGGCGGGGGGGGGGTGCTCGTCAGGCACATTTGTCTCTCGTGTGTGTTGTGAGTCTGCAGCCCGTGGGCCCCGATTCCTGCTGCTGTCAAGGGTTACCTTCTGCCTGCGGGGCACAGCCTGCCCCAGGGAGCAGCACCTGCAAATGGGCTCTTGCCTGCTCTTCCAGGAAAGAGTGCAGAGCGTCTTTCCCCTTGCCATTGCCACAGCTGTAGTACCTATCTTGTGCTTCTGCATGTTTCTGCTCCAGCCTCTCACAGCCAGGTGTTTCCGTGCAGATCGTGAGTTGCTTTTTATTAGCTTTTTAAATGGTCTTTGCTCTACGTCACTGCAAAGAAAAGCTGGAAAGCCTCTCCCACCGCATGTCAAAAACGCAAGGTGGTGGCAGCAGAGATTTTAAACGCCGGTTTTGCCCAAATGCCTGCCGCGTGGTTCCCTACCGGCTCAGGGCTTCCCCGGTGCAGCAGCGAGGACTTCCCAGCCCAGCTGGGTGTCGTGGCTGCCTCCACGGCCGGCACAGCCATCCCTGTGCCGCTCCCAGCCTCAACACGCTGCCCTCGGCCCCGCGCCGTGCTGCCACAGCCCTTGAGGCTCAGCCGCCAAGCGAGGACGTGTTGGGATCTGCCTTCTGCCGCCTCCCCTGCTGAAAGGGCTTCCTCGGCTTCTTAAGGTTGTTCTGGTTAATCGGCACTCACTTTGGGTTGTGAACCCCTCCCTGGCTCCCATCGGCGATAGAAGCGCCGATGTTGGGCGTTTTGCCACAGCCCCCAGGTTATAGTGCATCCCAAAAGCAGGGAGAGGGGAGGAGAGGGGAGGGGAGCGGTGTGGCAAGAGCGGTCAAAGGCTTCATGCAGGCGGTTTTGGCCAAAGAACAGGACAGGCTAAGCATGGTAGACAGCTTATCTCCAACCCCTGGCCCCAGGACTTGTGCGTAAAGAAGACCAGCACTCTTTCTTCCTTGCCTCTGTGTGTGTGTCTCCTTCAAAGAAACAGATCAAAATCAATGCTGCTTGAAGACAGCCCTCTGTGTCTGAGACGAGGAGGGAAGGGGGAAGGCAGGATGCCCCCTCTTCAAGGCGCAGGGGTGGTGGGATCCGATTGACAGCTGGGCTCAGGGGCAGTTGGGGCAGTAACACAGGTTTGCACCCCAGCAGGAGAGCCCTGTAGCACCCAAAGGTTTTGCCTGGGTTTTTGGGGGACACCTGCAAGCTGGTCTTCACCTTATGCCACCCAGCTGGGGTTAAAGGAGCAAGGAGGAGAGCAGATATCCCCCCTCCTCGAACCTCTCCGCTAAAGGAGACCTTGTAGAGCGGCTCCCACATGCCTTGTTTTTCTTGCAACCCTGTTGTGCAGAGCCAAGGTGGTGGTGCAAGAGAGGAGGCAGGAATGAAAGGGCTGAGGTTTGCCTCCGGGCCTCTTTGCAATCACCCAGCAATCCTCTCCCCTCGCCCCGCCACCGCCGAGCGAGCGTGTTTGAACCGCAGGCTTGTCAAGTCCTCTCAGGGCCTGTTGAAACATGGGGCTGCAGCGCCTCGTGCTAAGTAGCAGGTAAATAAAGCTGCTTGGGTGCTGGGAACGAACTGTTGCGAAGACAGGTAATGCATCGGGGGGCTGCACGATCCCCCCGCAGGCAGAGGCCGGGATGGGGGGGAGCGAGGAACGGGATGGTGTGAGGCACCTTCCCTGCCAAGGGGGCTTCTGGACAGGGAGCCAGCACCAGCCCAGACTGCCCTACCGCAGGCATGCAGGCAGAGGCCAGGTTGAAAAATCACGTCTAGAGTTGAAAAGCTGAAGCTTATGGTCACCACCACCATTTCACTGTATCTTTTTTTTCCTATGTTCATTACCCCTTGGGCTGAAATAGCCATCCAAGGCCACTGTCAGAAGCCCTGAGGAAGCAGGTGAGCACGGTGAACGCAGAAAACCCTGCAAGCAACCTCTACCTGGTCTTGGAGGCGAGTGAGAGGACCTGATGTTCATCTTGTAGCCCTTTCTGCTGCCAGGGAAGCAGTCAGGCGGCACGGGGGACCTGGAGCAAGGCTCAGCTCCACGGAGCCCTCCGTGCCTTCACACCACCTCCCAAAGCCGCTTCCTGAGCATGTGGGGTTTAGGGGTTTGCATGCGGGCTGGAGCCAGAGGGGTGAGTAGGCAGAGCCTGCGGCTTGGGAGCTGGTTCACACCATTGCTTTGGCTTGCTGCAGGGCATGAGCTGAAGTCGGAGGGAAGCCGGCAGAAAGTGGTGTGGGGAGCAGGTTTCCTTTCAGACTTGGGGCAGCCGAGTTCAACCTCCCAACTCAACCAGGGAAAAGAAGTCAGATGAGAGCAAGTGTGCATTTACGGTTGGGTCTGGGGATTTCTTTTTTCATTTGGTATAGAGGGATTTATTTGTAGGTGAGTAGCAACGAAGCCTAACTTTGCCATTACGTCGTTCTGTGTAATTTGGGGATTTTTTTTTTTTTTTTTAAAGAACGTGGCTAAGACTGGAAAGAGGCAAAGAAATGCCTGTGAGCTTTAGGTCAGCCGGCTCGGTTAGGGCTTCTGCTAAGTCAGAGGAGTGCACATACGACCAGGAAAGTCACCCGCAGGAGACCGTTACAAAACAATAATTCATAATTGCTGCATTAGTGCTAATTTAGCACCCCTATTCACCCCTCTTGCCCCCAAGGAAGGCTGGTTCACAGGGAAAAATACCCACTCCGATGCCGGCAGCATGTCGTTGCAATCCCTTCATTGTTTTTTTTTCCAGCGCCAGCTGTGTTGCCTTCTATGTAATGCATAGCTGGTGCCTGGTATTGTGAAAGATGGCATGGAAAATCAAGACTCATGAGTGTGGCCTCATGTTTAATTAGAAGCTAATGCGCTATTATTATTAGGCACTGAAGGAATGTACTGGCGAAGCAGTGCTTGAGCTGTTTTAAAAGCATTTTATAAGTGTACTTTCCCCTTGCCTAGCTGGCATGCACCACCTTTATTGGGAGGCATAAGACTGCTGTTACCTGGTCTTACAGCTCTTCTGCAGTTCAGTTTAATTCCAGAGGTATTTGCCTATCTCACATCTGACTGGCGGACTTTGAAATAGAAGGGTATGGTGTGTGCTAGGCCAGGCCGAGTGTTTAATCACAGCGGCACAGGACTTGAGAGACTAAGTGGTCTGTGGTTGAATTTGCTATAAAGAGAGACTGATTAAGGACAGCTTAATGAAACATGACAATCTTACTGGTCTCAAAAGAAGCTGAAGGAAGCAGTAAGAAAATTACAGTTTTGTTTGTTTAATGAGAAATTTCACTGTCAGCACTTTTTGGAAGCTTGCTTTGACTGCTATGCTCCAGTAAGAGGTATAATGCTTTGTAACCTCCTTATATTGGCATGAGCATGCCTTCACCATCTGTTCTTTAATACAGTTTCATTAGGCAGTCAGTGAACTGTCTCGAAATTCAAGAAAGTGAACTAGGGGAGCTACAAACAGGTACTTGGAGCCAGGAACAGTATCAAACAGCAGCAGGTTCCCTGCCCCCTCTGCAAGCACCCATCCTCCTTTCATTATCGCCCTCTGCCACTACCATCTCCAATGACAGGAGGCTCCTTTTTGTTTTTCAAGAAAGTATTGACTTTCATGGGGCTAGATTCCCACAGGAGCACTTTGACTCCTAAAATCAGATACTGAGGTAGTACTGGCATTCATATCACTGCCATCAGGTATGTGCAAAAAAAAAGAGTCTCAAGCAGAAGCAGCTTTCCTGTCAGGGGAGGTGGGAACAAAGCACGACACTGCTGCTTGCTCTGTGGCATGCATGGTGGGAACACACCACCAAGGAGAGGTGAAGTACCTGTCTGGGCAGCAGCTCACCAGTCAACAGGGAAGATCTGACTTGGCTTCAAGGTGGGGAAGAAAACTAAACTCCCTGAACAGCTACTGCATAAAAGCAAAGCATCCCAATTGTACATCAGTGTGTTATGCATGTAAAGGCTAGGTTATGTGGGTTTTATTCTGTAAATTTATTCTGAAATTAACATCTCTGATTCATTCAAGCTCCTTACCTTCCATATGAAAGCTAAAGGTAATGTAAAACTGAAGACAGCCTTATGCGTCAACAGTTCGGGCTGCTGCTGGTCAATGGGTTTTCAGTTGCTTTAACAACTACAAGATACAGATAGGTATGGAACACAATCTTTTATTAATAACAGATCACATTTGAACTTTGAAAAGAGTGAAATTAAAAGGTGTATTAAAACATACCCACTCTAAGCAATCTATTTTCTTCAGTAGAAAAAAGCATACAACAGGTAGAAATACTATATACACAGTATATCAGTGTAGTCATCAGCCCCTCCAAACATTGTTTCGCAAATTGGTATAATGGTGTTAGAATATACCATGCAGTTACAGTCCAGTATGAATTTTAGCTTTTGACTTTTTCATTTAAGACAAACCACTAAGCACCTAGTTCAGCTTACTGATATTGGAATACATACAAGGTGGTACTGTATATGAAGATATCAGTGTTAAGCTTTTGCTTCTGCTTATGTATTTTGGGGATCCTACCTCATTAATAAGTCCACCTCATCAATTTTGAGTACATGGAAATCTGTAATCAATGTCTCTGTTAAACAGAGTACTTTTTGAGTCTGAAATGTGAATAACTATATTCTTAAATAGCCCTTTCCTCATCTCTTACTTTAATTTCAAACAGATTTGTGTTATTTTATGCTGGAGGCTTTCAGTGGGGGAAGAGGAAAATAAAAAAGCAAAATGTTAGTTCTTAAATTAGTTTGGCACATTAAAAAAAAAAAAAAGCAAGGATGAAACTCACAAGTTTCATCCTTCTCTCACAACATCCTTGGGAGAGGAATGTCAATAGAGACAGGGCAGGCACACGCAGAATGACCGATAAGACCACAGCATGGCAAACTCCAGCTTTTAGCCTTACATCTGGCCTTAGTCCATGTGTGCTCTCACTTGCACACTCAAAACACAAGTAGCTTCTGCTGGTTACACCTCAGTCCATCAGCTGACACCGCTGATGAGCACTGCACAACTGGAGAAGGCCCTCGTGAGTCAAACTCCGGCAGCCTTCTCGCACCATGTAGAAAGGTAGCAAGTTCTGTACCTTTTGCTTAAGTCTCACTTAACAACACAGTAACTGAGCTATTACTGCTCTGCTGAGTGAGCTGTAGCAGGGTCTGACATGTGGGTCTTTGCATGTCAGTGTGCGCCCCATGCTTCAGAAGAACCTCAACTGTTTTTGTGTGCCCTCCTCGTGCAGCCAGATGAAGAGCTGTCCACCCTTCACTGTCAAAAGCATTGATATTTTCTGAACTGACAAGTTCTTCTACTACTTCAGAGTGCCCGTTTTCTGCAGCAAGATGTAAGGCTGTCCTGTTTAAAGGGCCTCTGGCTAGAACACTGGCCCTTTCATCTATCAGCAACTTTGCTGTTGCTAAATGGCCACTGCGAGATGCCAAGTGCAGAGCGGTGTATCCTTCTGCTGTTGCTGCCTCAATGTCTGCACCGTGCTTAAGGAGCAGCCTCGACGTGCTTGTGTGGCCAGTTTCAGCAGCTATGTGGAGAGCAGTCTGCAAGAGTGTGTTCCGTATGTTGACATCTGACTCCAGGTCTATAAGAAGGCGAGCAACACGGTAGTGTCCTCGTTGAGCGGCCAAGTGTAGCGAGGTCCTTCCATCCACGGTCTGCACATTCACGTTTGCACCCCGCTGTTTGGCCAGAAGCTTTACAATGGGGAGATGACCTTGCCAGGCAGCATAGTGCAGTGGCACCCAGTCATCCTTTCCTTTGATGTTCACATTAACGCCTCTTCTCAGCAGGATCCGCACAATATTCTCTTGGCCATACTGACAGGCTATGTGGATGGGGGCTCTGCCTTCAAAATCTATCTCATTTAAGGATGCATTCTTATCAAGCAGCATTTTGGTGCTGAAATCATCCCCGTTTTGGGCAGCAAAGTGAAGAGCAGTCCACTGATCCTCGTCTTTGGCATTAACATTGATTTTCCTAGCCATAATCAGCTCCACAATGCTTTTAACTTTCTTCTCAATGGCTACGTGAAGCGGGGTAGATCCTTTCTTGTTGGTGAGGTTAGGGTTAGCATTGTACAGGAGAAGCCATTTGACGCACTCTTCTTGACCAGCTTCAACAGCTAAGTGCAAAAGACTGGAGTTCCCATCTAAAACAATATCAACATCTTGAGGCTGGAGAATCTTCATCAGCTTGCTGGTATCTCCAGATAAAATGGCCTCTGTTAGCTTCCTCTTCTGTATGTCTGTAGTACCAATATCTAGACGGATAGAAGGAAGAGATTTTTTTTTTTACAATGAGAGCGGTGAAACACTGGAACACGTTGCCCAGAGAGGTGAAGTGGCAGATGCCCCATCCCTGGAAACATTCAGTGTCAGGCTGGATGGGGCTCTGAGCAACCTGATCTAATTGAAGGTGTCCCTGCTCATTGGGGGTTTGGAATGGAAGACCTTTAAAAGGTCCCTTCCAACCCAAACTATTATATGGAAAAGACTCCGTCACAATTCTGATACCCGTCAAACCTTACTTGCCCATGGCTAACATATCTGGTGGCTTCAGCAATGACTTGACTGCAAAGAAATCTCCCGCCTCCATGCCCTGCAGCAGTTTCAGAACAATTTCAGGTCAGATTTGAAGCCCCGCTTACTCTCATTCTGTTTCCTGTGAAATGAAGAACTAAGGATGCTATGGCTGACCTCCCTGCACTAATCGTTGTTTGCCTAACTGGAAAATAGATGCCTGGTTTTTGCAGTACTGGATTGAAAACAGAGGTGTGTGTATGCAGCAGCGAGGGTATTTACTACAATGTTCATGGGACTGCTGAGAAAGTGGCTTGAGTCTTCTCAAAAAAGAAAAAAAGAAAAGAAAAACAAAACCAAAGGCACGCAATGTGGTGCTCAGACTTGGGCTTAGTATAACTAAAAAAGCCACAAACTCAGCTGACCTGACTGGGCACTGGCTTTAGTCCCACTTCGAGCAGGATGCTGGACTAGGTGGCCTCCCTTCCAACCAACCTTTACATGACTGATTCTCTAAATTGCTTTGGTGGGAATTCAGGTCACTTCTTTTCAAAAGTAAATGAGATGTATTATTTCTCATTAGATCATATTTGAGAACCAACTCATTCTTTTTCTTTTTTTCTTTTTTTTTTTTTAAATAACTACCTCCAGTAAACAAATTTGTAGTGCTGACAGCAAGAGAAAGCAAGGCTAACAGTGATTTCCAGAATGTTATTCTTTATATGACTACTCTCCAACCTATTGACTCTCATGCCCCAGTCCAAACAACTACAAAAATAAACAACAACAAAGAAAAACCTGACCCTTACCTGAGCTCTCCCTTTCAAAGGAAAGGGAAAGGGAGCCTCTGGATGAAAAAGCTGAATCTACAGATGAAACTCCTGAAAGCCGCTTGTCACTGGAGGCAAGTTTGGACTCAGAAGAGCTGCGGCTGAGATCCTCAGGGCCTTCCATAGTCTGTGAAATCCCTGAATCCAGCTGGGACAACAACTCTGAGAGACTGTAATCCTTAACTGATGGTAAAGCAGGCTCCTGTTTCGGCTGGGGTAATGTGGACATCCCCTTCAAGAGAAGCACACAAGCATTTTAGAAAGGTCAGTCAAGAAAACTGAGCATGAGGCCCCACAGGAAGAAACATAAGTTTGTTAGTTTGCAGGTAGCCTTTAAGCACTGCTTGTGCTAGATGAAACCTATGAATAAGGTCACAGAAAATTTTCAGATGCAGGAGGGCAGCTTTCATCAGCACTCACACAGCCACTAAAGCCACATGGCTCTTCTGTCTACAGCATTTTTTAAGATCAGTCACACCCACATAGTTCCAGCCTTTAGTTCCTAACTGTCCAGCTCTCCCTCAACAGTCTGATTAGCACTTAGTTCTGCAGTGAGGTTTCCCTGAGCTGGTCCATGCATCTGCTGTCACTTTTGCAATCCAGTCCTTCACCAAGACCCGCTTCTATCAGGCAAGAAGGTGCTCATAAGTGGCAAAGAGAAGGTTGCTTGCAAAGTTCCATGTCACAGAGGAACCTGTTCCTTGCAAAACCTAGTGCGCTTGAACAAGAGAAGGAAAGAGAAAATACCTCAGGCTGCTGCTCTGGGGAATTCTTGTTGTCCAGGTCCTGAGTTATCATCTCTTTTGTTTCATCTTCTGGTTTCTCACAAAGGGCCTCTGTTTCTGAAGTGATTTCTTTGAAGAAAGCAAGAGAAGGGGTTGGTTTGGTTCTTTGGCTTTTTTTTTTTTTCCTCTAATAGGAGACTTTTCTGAGATGCCCTGCTGCCTTTCTCTATCATTGGAGCTTAACATCTTTGAGATACTGTGGGAGAAAAACTCCAATTTTGACTATTCCATCTATCACCTCATCAGTAGGTACAAGCACGTAACCAAGCAAAGAGTGCATGGGGTTGACTGAACAATTCATTTTCGCATTCAGACCAGACTGATGTTATGTGGTGGCTACACTGCAGGACTGTGAAATGGGAACCAGTCTACTGCTGGCAGACTTAGACATGTGTTTTCAAAAAGATGGAATCCCTCTTCCCTTCAGGCTGCATACCTTGTTTGCGCAGGGGGAGAGGGAAGAGGCAAATCTCTCCCATTAATGCTAAATGAAGCTACCTGGAGAACATACTTGCTATATCCTCCTGCACCTTTGAATTCATAACAGGTGCTTTGGGCAAGTTCAAGCCTTTTCACCAGAGCTGCCTTTTATTGGCAGAAAAACAACAGTACAAATTGTTTCGTTACAAGAAAACAATTCAGTTTCTCAGCATACAACAGTAAATATCAAAAGCCAGGGCCTTCAATGCTTTGGTATGGTGAAAACCACACCACCAGCAGCTTGGTATATGCCCCGATACAGACAATTGGAAATAGCCATAATTTCTGGCTAAATGGTTCAACTGGTTCAGTACAGTCCTTATTCCTGATATGTTTACATAACACCATCATGGTCAGACTTGTCCCCAGATAATCCCTTCCTCCACAAATGAATAACTGGCCTGTATCATTGTCTCTGCCATACAATGTGCTCTATTTATTCTGTCACAGAGGTTCACAGCATTTACCCCAAGGATTAACAGAGTCCTGAGCAATAATGTGACTCATAGAGGAATAAATGGGCAGCCAAGTTACGAGGAAATCTTACCTTGAAATGTTGGCCGCTCACCAGGATCATCTTGCCAACATTTTTGCATCAGTTTGATCAAGTTATTACATGAATGAGGCCTGGATTTGGAAACAGCAGGTAGCTCTGGGCGGTGGCCTTTAACTACTTTTACCATAATATGTAAAATGTTGTTTTCCTCTGTAAAGCAAAAGCACACAAAATAAGATCTCCCAGCAAAAGGAAGGATTTCTCTTTTGTCTAACTGCATTAACAGTGTATTAGGCTGAAATTTAGTTTTAATGCATTTTTTTTTCCTAGATTTAGAGTCCTTTCTTTTACCAACAGGGAAAAAGGAGAAGTTGGTCTTATTCTCCCGTAATACCTTCATCAATGCAGTAACACCTGCTTCCCGTGTATCAGTTAAAAACAATTGTCAGTAAGTGACTGTGTTCTTTTTCCACTCATAAAAAACACAGAACCAAGGAGAAAAACTCAAACAGTTCTTTGCTACCTCTCTCTGGATTTCTATGTCTGCTGTAAGAAAACTGAACCACAGCTTTTAAGTTAGACCAGGCACCTGAACCGTTCATAAAGGTGAAGGAAGAACACAAATCAAGCAGAGCATTAATGTGGCTCTTGACTCTAAGTCAACCATTGAGCTCAACGGGATCGCTCACTTGGAGAAAAGCTAATAGTAGACTGGAACCTGTTCAAACATGTTTGCTATGCAGGGGCTAGTCATACACACAGGAAAAGTCATACAGAATAAATAGCTGCCAGTTGATCAGTACATTTACTGCGAGGTGGAACAAGGCTTATTCTCACAGACAGCTTTTCCCCCCCCCCTTTTTTTTTTTTTTTAAAGACCAAATCTTCTGTACCTACAATCTCCAAATAAACTACAGAACCTCTCTATAGAGGAGCTATTTCTGAAAACAGCACAGTCAACTGCCAGTTGGCTTTGCTCTGCGCTGTTCCTCGTTGGCCGCAGCTACGTCAGAAGTCTGCGCAGACCACACACTACTCTGAGTCTGTACAGCCAATTCCAGCAGAAACAAAAAGGTGCAACTACAGCCCCCTGCAGCAACATGGGTTCTGCTTTCACGATGACGTTTGTGATCAGAATTTGAGAGCTTAAAGGTGTCTACCACACAAGACTGTAAGAATTTGGAGGACATGCCTGTGAACTGGGGCTTGGTGAGGCAGGAAATGTGCTTATCAATAGCAGAAAGGAAAAAATTCCAACATAACCCACAATACATCAAACTTACCTGCAAAAGGCTTCTTCTGTGTAAGAACTCCCCAAACCACAATGGAAAAGCTACAAATAAATGCAAAAAATATATTTCTAGTAAAGCTTTTTTTAAAAAAAAAAAAAATATGAAAAAAAACACAACCGAAGCACCACAAAACTCACAGAAGTATAATTTATTTTCCTACATTCTCTTTCCTTGTCCTTCACTTCTGCATCTAATTCATCTGATGAACACAGACGAGAAGATGCAGCCAAGAACCACGATTTGAAAGTCTAGTTTTTGCAGGGAGGAACCTGAGGCCATGAACATAGGGACTTGCTGGAGGCTGCTGCGTTCTTGATAGTATTTACCAACTAATCCACATCAACACTGACAAAATCAAAGAGCAGCAAAGCATTACCATGGATTTTATTTAATACTTCTACCCTGCAAGACGCCTTTAAAGAAATACATTCCATACAGAATATGACGTATCTTTTAATCTACAGCTATGATTTCCTTTTCCTAATGACCTTACCATGAAAGAACAGAGACCTAGTGATGAAATCCACTGAAGATGGCTAAGAATTTTGTCACAGACTTGAAAAGTAGGTCAGGATGTACCTTTTGATGGGGAAATTAAAAGTGGGCAGAGTGCCTCCCATGCCAGTTGCTAATAAATAAGTGTTACTTGGAGTGATAACGCTCTAGACCCAGGATCAGCTGCAGTTTGTTAAAAGGTCTCTACCCTATGAATACATCGCAAAAAGCAAAGCAAACATGCCCTTTTGCAAGATGAGGCTCAAACCAGATTTAGGGGTTTCATGCTCAATTAGGTTTTATAACCAGAAAAAGAGGGCTCATTTTACAGCATTAGTTAAAGAGCTTTTAAGTGTTTTCATAGCTAACTGACCTGTAGACATCATGTTTGGTGTCAAAACACCTGTTTTTCTCTTTGATGCGCTCTGGAGGAAGGTATGCAATTGTGCCACACAAGCCGTCCATGCTGATGTCATGGGAATGGGACAAGCCATTGCACTTCGCAAGTCCAAAGTCAGAAATCTGCAAAAAACGGAGGAGGAAGAGAGGAAGAGAAGTGCATGCTACCATTAGACTCCAGAGGCCTTAAAAAATTTTCTGTAAAGAACGATGGATGTAACAGGATGACCCAACAAAATATAGAAATACTAAGCTAATAAAACATCTCTGGAAGCAACATGCTATGGTAGGGTTTTCTTTATGGTTAAGCAAAAAAAAAAAAAAAAAAGAAAAAAGAAAAAAGTAAGCAGTTGTTTGCAAGCAGCAGCATGTCAGCCCATTACACGGCAAACACAACAAACCGACAATTTATTGTAATTTAAAACTAGTCAAATTTAGCTAGTGCAAACTACACTTTAATGTAATTATTGGTCCTGCCACCCCTTTTCCTTGTGTAACCTCACATTGTATGTTATGTTTAAGTGTTCTGGGCACCTGTTTTCAGACCGTGAGCTCTGCAGTAAGTGCAAGAGAATTGCTCTTTCAGATACCGCTGTTACACTGACCATGCCAACAAGGACTAAGCCCAACACCAGAAGCACCAAGCGTTTAAAAAATAAAATAAAATCCCAAACCAAGACACACACGCACACACATCAAAAACCCACACAGGGAATTCTTTTTGGCAACTAGGAGATATGGCAAGTTGGTGCAGTGACGCAGTGAACACAGCTGAAATGAACAAAACAAGTGACAGCAAGTTTATAAAAAGGAAAACACACCTCCACTTTAATTTGAAGTGTCAAACAAATATGCATTCATTTGCTCTCAAAGGCATACCAATCATTAAGCAAACAGATAGGCAAGGAATTTCCTTTGTCTTACTTATTTCCCACTGGTCAAAAATGTCTATTATGCTAAGTGGAAATTGCAAGAAATGTCAAGTCTTTTTGGACCACTCAGCCCACTGATTTTTGTCTACACGTTAGATAAGATTTCCTCCCCGCCCCCCCAACTTATATATTCTTTTTATCTAATAAATACACAGGTTTTTCAATGACTCATTCCCCTTTTGATCTTCACAGCTTCTCCTTTGAGAAACTTCTCCCTCAAAACAACAAGCATAATTAAAAAAAGCTTTGGGTTTGGTTTTTTTTTTTCTTTTTTAAATAGGCTCCAACTTTACACTTTCAGAAGCTTCTGTCTAAAGATACCACAAAGCTAGTTGTAACACGCATCCATTACTGGAAAGGGAGAAAACGGCTGCCAGCTTCGGCCTCCTGGAGAACAGGCAGGCTACACAGCCATCAGTCTTCAAATGTTAGGAATCTCCCTTTGCCATAAACCAAACAAAGCAACCAACACACCTCCAGGAAGAACTTCTCCCAGGCACAAAGTGCTCGAGAGAGGCATCCTCAGGAGCTACAGAAGTCCTGTACTCTAGCACACAGATATATTCAACCTGCTGTCCATCTGTATCTTAAATCTGTAGGGTAATGCGGGAATGACTTGAGAAGGGAAAAAAAAAAGTGGGGGGGAAGGCAAAGTCATCTGAAGGAATAGTTTCTCATGCTTGTAGGGCTACACTCTCGGAGGCGGATTGCTGGCCTCCTCATCAAGAAAATCACTGGAGTCCAGGAAAGAAGTACGTAGTCAAGAAACCCAGGTTCGCAAGCCAGCTTACCCTGGGAAGAGCTGAATCAACCGCCCCAGGAAGTGCTGCAGGAGTTTGGGGCACTTAGAGCTCCACAGGAGAACAAAAGCACAACCCCAGCATCACACAAGCCCATGGTGTCAGGTTAATAAACGAACCGACTGCTGCAAGTCTGAACAGATCCGACCTGGCGAGGCGCTGCTATCCTTTGATTAACGTGAAGCAAAGGCTTGTACGCACCTTAAGAAATCCACACGGCATGCAGGCATAATTAAAGTAATACACCTTCCTCTTTGTCTAAACAATACCGTGTTTCCTACTGCTTAAGTTAAGAAATAAAGATGAAATACAGACAGCTCAGTGACACTCCTGCGTTAAGAGCCACCAGCTATGTTGCAGGAATCTAAGGCTAGGGGCTAAGCACGGTAGATAGAAGAGGTCTCAGTCTCAGCCTACAAACCAAGAAACAGCTAAGGTACATAGTAGACCCTTCCCCAGGCTAGCAAGAACTTTACCTTGTGAACCTGCCCCTACCTACTGAGAAGGACTGGGTTTTATACCAGTTAATAGGAAATTAATCTGTAGAGCAGAGCTTCAATCATATCAAATTCTGCAAAAAGCACTGGAAAATGAAGAATTGTTATCTTCCAGGCTGCAACAAGAGAGTAAGATTCTGCAGACAGCTTTTGTGCCTTTTATTAGTTCCTTTAGGATGAATTTTCCCCACTGCATGGTGTATTTAGTCATGCAGTTTCTTTAAACATCAGTGGGAACTGTGCAGTGGGTGGAAGACACTGCCATTTAACTTACCTATTTTGCCTTTAAATTGCTTGCCAGGTACCTGGTTCTGCAATACAAGGTACCCTTGCTGGTGGAGATAGTGGAAGCGGAGCACCCCTCGCCGCTTCTTCCTCCGCATCCCCGCTAGCCCTGGCAGCCCACCCTGGGACCTGCCCTGCCCCACCACCCGACAGAACCCGTAATCTCACTCCTCACATCAGTGGATCCCACCGTGCTTCAAAAGCATACCTAATATCAGCAAGAGTTAAGAGGAGACACGGAGGCGACAGACTGCTTCATGCAAAACAGGCGGTGAAGAGGTAGGAAGAAGAGAAAAAACACATTGGCCAAAGCCCACGCAGACAGTGGGGCTGTTCATGTTCAGACAGCTCGCTCGGTCTCTGCTCTGAAAAGGTCTGCATGAGAACAAACACGTGAGTAGAGACTGGGGAGGGGAGCTGTACACGTTTTCCTGCCCACTTCCCAGCAACACTTACTTTACTGAGAGATTCCAAGAACTGAAGATAATTTTTTTTCCTTTTTTTTTTTTTTTTGGTTTGTTTTCAATCGAGTATGCTATGCACACAGATCTTTCTCTGTTTCTGTCATTGGTGGATGTTTCAATCCTACTTTGTTAAAAAAAAAAAAAATGCACAAAAAACCAAAAAACAACAAACAACAAACCAAAACACTCAATTGCAAAGTTTTAAAGGCTTGAGTTTGTCAAGTTGTTTTTTGGAGGAGTTCTGGTGGCTTCGTTTTTGTTTGGTTGGTTGGTTTTTTGGGGGGTGCTGCTGTTTGGCTTCCCCCCCTCCCTTTTTTTTTTTTTTTTTTTTTACATAGTAAATACACTCACATAACTACGGCGGTTACTGAAGTCAGCTATTCCCAAACACTGCAGGGATCTAGGTCCCAGGACCAAAATTAGCCCTTGGAAGGTGCTCTCACCAATGACTCCTGACAGGCCATCCTGAACAGTGCACTTAGCTTCTGATGCTGCATGTCATTTTTCTGCAAATAAGACTCAAGAACCCACTGCCATGGACTCGGGGACAGAGTTCAGTTAAAGGTTTTCTTCATCGTAATAGGTAACAAAGCCATCGGATTAATTTTTAATCACTGCTGGCATATCCAGTATTTGTCTCTGTCCAAAGTCTCTGTGCATTTGGCTATTGAGAATGCCACCACATTTGGCTATGGGTTTTTTGGGTGTTGGGGGTGTGTGGGTGGTGGTGGCCTTGTTTTTTTTGTTTTTCTGGGAGCAGGGGGGGAAAGGCTGGTTGTTTGAATTTTGTTCTTTAAGAAACACTAGAAATTTTAAAGAAACTTGCATGGGTCACAGATTTGGGACTACTGAAAATTAGGAATAAAAATTAATTTCAAGTGTAGACACAACCAGCATCTGCACTTCAAACATATGTCTTTACTTCAGTGTTTATCAACACACTTCAGTTTGCCACTAAGAGAAGTCTTTCTGAAACAGACTGTATTGCCATCCTTTTCCAGCCCGCCGTGAAACCTTAACTCCTCAAAACCTGGTGTGGCGTTTGTAATGCTCTCT
Source organism: Numenius arquata (assembly GCF_964106895.1). Lineage (NCBI taxonomy): Eukaryota > Metazoa > Chordata > Aves > Charadriiformes > Scolopacidae > Numenius > Numenius arquata. The sequence continues at coordinate 43,850,314 of NC_133576.1, forward strand.
TCAGAAGCGGCAGAAACCAAAGCCACAGTCAAACATTCATTTTAATCCATCATAAATCTACATTACTGTGTCAGGGATGGTCTTGTTCCCTCCCCTGTGCCACCACAATTAGATCAATTAGAGAATTGATCAAGGTGAAAACCAGCTTTGTTGGTTGGGATTAAAGAGCCACGTAACAACAGCCCTGCATGGAAACCTTGATCAGGAGGGGTGGGAAACAGGGAGCAGGGACACACAAAATAACAAAGCCTCTTCTCATTTCTAATAACAGGAGAGCATTTGCAGCTGATAAAAAGAAGCGGCTGTATTAACTACATCAGCTAGTCTAATAAAGCGAGACAACCGCTCTTTACCAGCCTGGCCTCTGGGTATTACTTTGACCTACAGTTAACAACCTCATTAAGAAGCTCTCTGATAAACGAATTTGCCATCTGACTTCTTCTAACCCCACACTCAGAATTTTGCAGCCCCTTCTTCAGTTGAAGCAAATAAAGGTGAAGACCACTGAGGCCACCTGTCCACATTTAGTTAAGACCATCAGCACAGCACAACACTGCAGCAAACTTAACTCCTGACTCTGGTTTGAATTGGAACACTGGGCGGGGGGGGGAAAAAACAAAAAACCAATAACAGCTACTACAGTGAGCTTAAAGCAGTGCACAGCTGAGACCAGCTCAGCCTGCTTCGAGTTTCTTAAAAACAAAATCTGGGAGACGAAAAATAACTGGTGGGATTTGCCTGTGTGTGTGTGTACCCACACATATATACATGTGCGCGTGTGTGTGTGTGTATATATACATATATAAGACGAGATGAGGAGCAGCAAAAAACGGGCTAGATAGTAAGAGAAACAAGAACTTACAAAGAATGCTTTTGCCTAAAAGGATGAAGTTGCAGGCTGACTTCATTTTCTCCAAATCCTGCATAGTAAAGT